>NW_027283954.1:0-30162 GCF_046629955.1 Centroberyx affinis | reverse complement strand
GAATAGAGTGAGACAAAGTCATATTACATCTTACATTAAATCTTATTAATATCCACAGGTGTTTTGGCGGCACAAGTAGACTTGTCATGCCAATAAATCCATGTGTGTCCATGTGTGTGTGTGTATGAGAGAGAGAGAGAGAGAGAGAGAGGATCTCCCAGTGTATCCAGTGTTTTGAGGTTGTGATTTATTCCTTCTGAGGAGGATTGTAAAGCGTTTATTTTCTGTAAATGAGGTGAGGAGAAGTGGTTTGGTGTGACAGATGCTGCAGCGCTCTGAGGTGTGAAAGCGTTCCATCTGCTCCGCTGACTGAAGGATCCTGGGATTTATTTTCACCTTTCTGCCCTCAGACTGTTGATGCTCAACAAACAGCAAGGGAGAGTGGAGCCTCTGAGGCCGACACAGGATACTAACACTCTGTCACATCATTACACCCACTGTGCAGGGAAAGGGCAGAACTACTTTTACTGTTGCTGCAACTACTACTGCAACTACTATTACTACTACTACTGCAACTACTTTTACTACTACTACTACCACTACTACTACTACAACTACTACTACTACTACTGCAACTACTATTACTACTACTACTACTGCAACTACTACTACTGCAACTACTATTACTACTACTACTACTGCAACTACTATTACTACTACTACTACAACAACTACTACTACTGCAACTACTATTACTACTACTACTACTGCAACTACTATTACTACTACTACTACAACAACTACTACTACTGCAACTACTATTACTACTACTACTACTGCAACTACTATTACTACTACTACTACTGCAACTACTATTACTACTACTACAACTACAACTACTACTACTGCAACTACTATTACTACTACTACAACTACAACTACTGAAACTACTACTACTACTACTACTACTAATTCTACTACTTCTACAACTACTACTACAACTACTGCTACTACTACCGCCACTACTATTACTACTACTACAACTACAACTACTACTACTGCCACTACTACTAATACTGCTACTTCTACAACTACTACTACTACTGCCACTACTACTAATACTACTACTACTACTACTTCTACAACTTCTACTACTACTACTACAACTACTGCTACTACTACTGCAACTACTACCAATACTACTACTACTACTACAACTACTACTACTACAAGTAGTACTACTGCAACTACTACCAATACTACTACTACTACTACAACTACTACTACTACAAGTAGTACTACTGCAACTACTACAACTGCCACTACTACCAATACTACTACTACTACTACAACTACTACTACTACAAGTAGTACTACTGCAACTACTACTACTGCCACTACTAACAATACTACTACTACTTCTACTACTTCTACAACTACTACTACTGCCACTACTACTACTACTACTACTTATTCTACAACTACTACTACAACTACTGCAACTACTACTACTGCCACTACTAGGCCTACTACTACTACTACTTCTACAACTACTACTACTGCCACTACTACTACTACTACTACTACTACTACTACTACTACTACTGCTTCTACTACTTCTACAACTACTACTACTAGAACTACTACTACTACTGCCACTACTACTAATACTACTACTACTACTACTACTACTACTTAACTACTTCTACAACTACTACTACTACAACTACTGCTACTACTCCAACTACAACTACTACTACTACTACTACAACTACTAGAACTACTACTACAACAACTACTACTACTACATTATTAGCAGATAAAAACACCTTAATACTCTCTGTACTTCTCAATTGAAAGAAACATGGCAAACTAGACAAAGCTGTATTATACATTGATAAACCTTGCTCCTTCTCTCCCTCTTCTTCTTCTTCTTGCAGGAGCTCATCGATGCGGCCATGATGAGCAGCAGCCTGGGCGGGCTGCCGGGAGGAGGAGGAGGAGGAGGAGGAGGAGGAGGAGCGGCAGGGGGGGGGTTAGGGGGAGGAGCAGGGGGAGGAGCCTCGGGGCTGGGAGGGGAGAACGGTCGCGTGATGGCGCACGACTTCCCCAAAGCCGGAGCCCAGGGTCTGCCCTGCATGAGCAAGGCAGCCGGCCTGGGACTCTCCTCCACGGGCATGTGATCAGAACCGAGGCCCCCCATTGGACGGAAACCCCCTGTCTGTCTGCCTGTCTGCCCATCGGCCTGTCAGTATGGACCTTACTGAGAGAGAGAGAGAGAGGGGGAAAGAGAGAAGGGAAAGGAGAGAGGGAGGAAATGAGGGGGAGAAAATAAGACTAGCTGAGGTAGAGAGAGTGAGAGAGAATAGGAGAAAATAAGGAAGGAAGGAGGGAGAGAAGTAAAGAAGGGGGGAAGGAGAGAGGGTGAAAGTGAGAGAAAAGGTGGGAGGTAGGAAAGGAGGGAGAAAGAGAAGGAGAGAGAAGGAAAGATTGAAGGAATTTAGGACGGAGAGAGGAGGAGGGAGGGAGAGAGAGAGAAGGAAGGATTGAAGGAAGCAAGGACAGGGAGAGGAGGGAGGGAGAGAAATGGAAGGAGAGAGAGTAGGGAGGATTGAAGGAAGGAAGTAAGGATGGAGAGACGAGGGAGAGAGAGAAAGGTAGGGATAGAGAAGAAGGGAGAGAGAGATAGGGGAAGAGGGAGGATAGGAAGGGGAGAAGGAAAGATGGAAGGAATTAAGGACAGAGAGAGAAGGAAGGAGAGAGTGGGAAGGATTGAAGGAAGCAAGGACAGGGAGAGGAGGGAGGGAGAGAAATGGAAGGAGTAGGAACGATTGAAGGAAGGAAGTAAGGATGGAGAGAGGAGGGAGATAGATAAAAGGGAGAATAGGAGGGAGAGAAGGAAAGATGGAAGGAAGGAAGGGTGGAGAGAGGAGGGAGAGAGAGAAGGAAGGGTTGAAGCAAGTTAGGATGGAGAGAGGAGGGAGAGAGAGAAAGGTAAGGAGAGAGAAGATGGGAGAGAGAGATAGGGGAAGAGGGAGGAGAGGAGGGAGAGAAGGAAAGATGGAAGGAATTAAGGATGGAGAGAGAAGGAAGGAGACAGAGTGTGAAGGATTGAAGGGAGAGAGATGAAGAGAGAGAGAGAGAAAGGGAGGAGGGAGAGAAGGAAAGATGGAGAGAGAGGTAATTGCTCCTCAGAGAACACACCTGGAAATAAAGGAACGTAGTGTGGCAGGCAGGCAGAAGGGGAAGGGGGGGTCTGAAGTGACGCTGCTCACCGTCACTGAACTAATCCACTGGAAGACGGGGTCAGACCGGACTGAACTGAACTGAACTGAACTGAACTGAACTGAACTGAACCTCTTTTTTCTACGAGTGCTGTCTTAAACTTAACTCCTCCTCTTCTGCAATAACACGGAGCCCAGAGGAGACCGGAGGAGGGATCGATTTTTAAACAAACGCACCCCCGTCTTCTTCTTCCCTTCTCCCTCGTCTCCTTCACCGCTCCCTCGTCTCCTTCACTGCTCCCTTCCTCGGCTCCTACAGCTCCGCTCCGCTCTGTCTCGTTGGTCAGCGAGCGGGATCACAACACACAAAACTCTTCACTTTCATACTGGAGATGCTCAAGTATTCAGAGCTGGAGCATGTAAACTTTATTTCCCTTTTACAGTTAACACAGATGAGCTGTTGTCTTGGTAATGAGAAACCCGATTAAAACAGCTGGGATATGCTGATGATATGCTTTATATACTGAGGCATGTAAACACCTTCCGGTCTCCATCGTAACACTCTGAATATTTTTAAAATACTTGATCAAAATCAGCTTCTCCTAAATCCGACTGACCTGAGATATGAGCCAGCACCATGCAGACCGTGTGCATGTAGACTCCTCCCTCACATAGCCGGTCCTCCGCAGTGCAGACCTGAGCAACGCAACAAGCGCTCCTCTGTATCCCTGCCTCCACTGTCATTAGTTCAGACAGCACAGTGAACATGAGATGAGGGAGCGATTAGCCTCCCTGCCTTTTTTCTCCTAGTGTGGGCCAATAAAATTAATTTTCGCTATATTCAGACAGGCGGCTCAAATCTGATTTTTTCACATATATACGATACAACTTGGATGTTTTTTTAAAACAAAATCCATGTGTGAAACACATGGATTTCGATCTTCAGCGAGAGAAGCAGCGGAGCGTGGACAGATGAAGACGTTTCCTGCCACAACAACATGACAGATCCCAGGTCTGTGTAACACTCCTCAGTTCAATATTCTCATCATAAACAAACATTTGGAAAATCAGAAAATTGGGTACAATATTCTAAAATATCAGTAAAGGTGGGATTTTAGGAATTTTTTTCTAACTTTATGATTTCTAATATCCCAAATTTCCCCAAAAGGTTGATATTTTAGAATATTGTACCTAATTTTCTGATTTTCAAAATGTTAGTTTATAATGAGAATATTGAAGTTACACGGACCCTTCTCTGTCACTGAAATTGTCTTGTTCCGCACCGCAACTGGAACATTCCTCAACAAAACCAGTATTACTAGATTGCGTACACCTGCATTGTTACTATGGCAACCGATGTCATAATAAATATAATAGATATAAGATAGTCACGCACATCCTGAAACCTATTGAAGGCAGGTGCTGGACCCGGAAGTAGTACTATATTTAGCAATGAAAGTCCGCACACTTTAGCTCCCTTTTGTTGCTTTATTGGCACCACAAAGTCAGGTGCCAATAAAGCAACAAAAGGGAGCTACAGTGTGCGGACTTTCATTGCTAGATATACCAATGTCATAATGACAGGAAATTACTATACTGTCTAAACACACAAATCTGATCTCATCGCTACAAATTCCAGTGTGGACAGTCAGCCTTAAAGATCAGATTTGAAAAGGAAATCAGACTTGCCTGCTGTCTGAATACAGCCTCCTGATGTGGGTCAAAGGTTAAAGGTGCTCAGGTGCTGCTGCCTGGCAGGTTTAGGGTGGAAGTCACTTTGGAGGCTTTTAAGTGCCTGGCAAGGTCGATACCAATCACACTGGGTGTCCAGAAACATCTGAGATGATATATGAGGAGGTTCAATCCAAAATGATAGATCCACCATGTGAAAAAAGAAAAAAAGCAACATTCTTTCAAAACGATAGCTGGAATGAAAGATGAAACATGTTGGAAGCTACAACTGAGGCTGTTTATAGAGTTTATAACAGTGTTATTTTTCAGAATGTGATCTGTATTTTTGAAAAACTGCATAATGAAAACCTTGAGTCTTTTTTTTTTTTTTTAAATCAGTGTATAGCGTTTGGAAATGAACCGCATACTTCATTTTATTTTGCTCAGGTTGCAACAGTGTTTGAGTCTGCCTGCCTGTGTGTCTGCCTTATTAACCCGATCCTGACGTCACAGTGAAGCGTGAAGCTCGTGTTTACACTCAGACGTCTGCAATCAGTTTATTACATCGCTGCTGTCAGACCAAACAGACGCATCTGCGAAAAGTCAGTTTTTCAGGAACGAAGAAAAAACGCCTATCTTCTTCTTGACAGCCATGTAGTTTTGAAAATATGCTTTTGCAGTTTATTGCTTTCAAGCTCCCAGGCATCAGAAACGCACAGAACGCATAAATGAAAACTTTCAGTCGAAGCGAGAAAAAAAAAAAAAAGCCAAAATTGCAGTTATGTGTTTTTTGTGTGACAGCAGTGACGTTCTTTGGTGTGATGTGATGTCACTTCTTCCCTTCTGCTGCCATCTGGCGTCCCTCCGTCAGCTGGATCCATTTGGGGAAGCAGAATGGTGAAGTCAGACTTCTGAAGAATCACTTCCAGCTACATTTACATGCCGGACATTTAGCTGCTGCTCGTCTCCTGAGCAGCTTCATAAAAACCTTTTCACTAGTCGCCACATCAGAGTTTCTGATCAAGGATCAAATGAAGAATGCTGCACTCTGCTTCCAATCGTTCCCTCATTTATTATTATTTAAGTGATTATGTTTTGACTTTAGGTCATCATCTGGGCCAGCTGCATGAAGATAGAAAGAGACTGTGAATTAAATCCAATTTGATATTGACATCTAAATGTATCTGCATAACAATGACTTACCTGTGGCTAATCTGAGATGGACCTCCATAGTCATATATTCAGAATTATGGGTAAAAGAAGATACTTGAAAGACACAAGGTGGTAGGCAGGCCATATTCACGGGGAGAGGAGGTCGCCATAGCAACGTAAGCGCAGCCATACAGCGTACACATAGTCCATTGCTAAATTCTGATCGCAAATCAAAGATAATCCAATCATAGATATTGCTTTTACCAAACAAGCAAAGGTAATGTACAAAGGTATTTGCTTAGATTGATAGCAGTATTGCTATTGCTGTTTGCATGCTAAGTTGTTCAATATGATGCTAACAACTTAGCAACATATTGAATCTCAAATGTTTAAGTGGGAAGTGATGTCAACCCCTACTAGCCTACAGTTTGATTGGCTGTGAGACGAAGCCGGTGGATTCCTCCTGGAACAGTTCAACTGATTTCCAGCATCACCACAGCCGAGTGGATGAAAGCATCTTGTCTGAAAACATCTTTACAGTTGGAACATCGCTGCTGTCATGTGAAAACCTCGTAACTCCAAACTTGGTGATTACTCCTTTGGCCAAACTCAAAAATGCATGATGGTCAAGATGAAAACATGGCTGTTTTTCTTAGTTCCTGAAATGTTGACAGTTTGGAGATACAAGGTTTTCACCAGACAGCAGTGATGTGAAGCTTCCTGGATGATGACAGCGTTGGAAGTATTGTGCTATATTTCCATTTGATCATCTTAGAAACCGAAGCACACAAACTCTCTTCACCTCCACTAATACTGACATCTGACTTGGAAGATTAGCCTTGTATCTTTGAAGCCAAACGGCTGATCTGTGAAGCCATATTTGGTAATATGACTTTCTGATGTACAGTGAATAGTTAATTCCTCCTGTATATTAAAACTAATGGATGTCTGTGACCCTGCTGCAGTGTCCAGCTGGCCGGGCCTCCAGCTCCCTGCTGTTCGCTGGAGCTGTTTTGTTGTTTGTTTGTTTTTGAATTTGCTTTGTTTTTGAATTTCCAATTGCAGCTTGTATTTGATCGTCAGCAATTAATGTTTACAGACATCACACTGCTGAACCATGAGATCGAAAGGATTTTTGTTTGTTGTCTCAGACGATGATGAAAGCAACGATTATGATGATGTCATCACCAATGAGTTCTTGAGAACTTCACAACACAAACAGACGGCAGCCTGGCAGCCAGTGGCTCCTCAACTTTAGGACCTTGGATTAGACCAGGGGCCAGTTGCATAAAGCTAGTTTAAGACCAGTCTAAGCCTTAGACTGGTCTTAGATTCTCAGGTTGGACTCGGCTAATTAAGACTGTCTGTTACGTAAATATTACGTCTGACTTATTTTGAGATAGGAAAGTTAGCCCCTCCCCCTCCTGGCTAATCTTGAGTTAAGAACTTTGTTGTTATGGCAACGAGTCGGCCTAACTGTGAGTGGGAAGTTTAAATACTGAAGCTGTTTCATAAAAGACGGCAAATCTCTGTTTTTTGGAAAGACCTGAAGAAGAGAACGAGAGAGAAACAACACATTAGAGATCTACAACAATCAGTAGCAGGAACAGGTAAATATAAGAGTCTATAGCAAGTTTGACTTAAGGTCACATTTAAGTCTAAGACCAGGTCTATCTTTAGGCAACTGGCCCCAGGAACAGGCCGCTCATGCATTGTGGGTTTTCAGAATTGGAATCCCTTTATTTGCAAATTATGATGAATTTAAATGACAAAGGTGGAGAAACATATCAACAACTCTCTGACTAGCACAGTACATAGAAACACAGAACAGGACTTCACACAGTGTGAAGGACTAGTTCAACACATGGGTAGACAGTAGACCATAGTTAGGACGTTAGTATGAGACTAAAGACTATTTCATATTGTGGGGTGTATTTGTAAGTCGTCTACAAGATATGTAAACTGCCAAGTAAGCGTTTGACCAATCACTGGAAAATGGCTGTAGTTTGCATTATGTCTGCTTGGAGCCAGGTGGACAAGGTACAAAACGCTTAGTACGCAGCACCTCACCAAAAACACAGAAAGTGCCCAAAAAGAATGGGCGAGCAATCTTCTCTGACAAACCACTTTTCTCCAAGCATAGAGTCCCTTTTTTCGCCAATAGCTGTAAAACTCTCTATAGTGTAGTCAGTCAGACTTCAAAAGAAAAATCCATCCTCAAATACTCTTACACTGTTATCATCAGTTTGGGATTCCAGGAGTAATTTTGTGAAGAAATGTTATTTAATTTTTGATGAACCCACATTCGCTCTCAATCTGCCTCGTCTATGTCTGATTCACTTGGTGATTTATTACATTTCCCAGAATGCCTTTTGTCAATCCTCAGAGAACGGGCCTGAACTTGTGATTTGTGCTCGTCGGTAGAAAGAGAGAGTGATGGTGATAGTAAGATCAAGAGATTGAGAGAAAAAGTAACCCCTTACTGAAAATGCAACGTGTGTGTAGCTGCATTGCATTCTGGTCTCTCTCCTGCTCCTGTGGTGGAGAAATTGGTCTCTCTCCTCTTCTACGATGGATCTCTCCCTGTATGATTGTTGAACGTCTCTTGGTGCAAAATGGCGGCTCTAGAAAGAAGCCCTCGCTCTTTGATTCTGAGGGACTGACACCAAAAACCTGACGTTTACCGCTGAGGTTTTACATCCTGAAACATTTTCTCATATCAAACTCCACTGGAGCTGCTGGAAAAGAAGAGAAATAAAGAAAGAAAAATAAATACACCAAACAACAAAATGAACCCAGAAAGGTACGACATTAATCGCTGCTTTTAACAGTATTGAAGTTTTTTGAGGGTGGATTTTCCTTTATATTGGACACTGAGTGGTTTTCAATGGACAACAGTCATGTACAATCAGCTGCTCATTTGACTCTTGTTCACTGGTTGATGGAAATTAACAAAAATGAACAAAAAAGAACAAGACAAAGTAAAAGATTTTGCCGTTCCACTGATCACATTCAAAATGCCCGACTCCCAAAAAAAAGTCAAACGCAACATCACTAACTGTCGGTCAAACCTCAAATACCTGCTGCTGTACCAAGTCATGATATGAGGATCCAGATCCAGTTTTGGGCAGCGTGTTTCTCCTGGACTTTCTCCTCAGTGTCACTTGGACTGCACACACAAGAGAGCTTTTTATACTATGATTGATGAATAATTAAAATACGTTCACAGTTGTATGATATGGATGATGTATGTACCAAGCTACACCTGTTTATCTAAAAAAAAAAAACCTTCTATTTCATGGACATATCAGTTTATAATTATTTTGATTTTGTTGATTCCATTCATAGCAAGATTAGTCATGTTTATTCTATTTATTAAAAACTCTTACATTGTCTCCACTATCTCAGTTTTGCTTCCTCTTCCTCTTTAATTGCAACATGAGATATGACAATATGTTTTTTTCCCATTGTACTGTACCCATAATTGAGCAGTATTTTATGTTTTTGTTTGTTTGTTTGTTTTTCATAGTGCAGAGTTTGGTATAGCACAGCTCCAACACAAGCATGCTGGTGAGGAAGCCAAATGTGTTTGGAACTGGCCCATTTGAAAAGGCTGCTGGCTGCGTTATATCTGCTCACAAACAAGCACCGATCCTGATCAGTACTCCAACAGAAAACCAAAGGATACTGATACTGTACCACAGCCATAGTAGGACTAGTATGGGTGCAGTATGGCACTGATGCTGTACCATAGTAATAGCAGTCCAAGGAAAGGTGCAGCACAGTGCAATGGACAAACTCGGTCATAATGGAAATACTCTTAAGACATGGGTCTTATCTCACAAAAAAGGGTTTTCTGTGGATGGAGAAAGATATAAATAAAGTTTAGATTTTTGTAATCACTGGACTAATATGTTGCTGACTTTATCTCTCTCCCGACTCTCTCCTCCACCCACCTTCCTTTCCTCAGCTGCAGCCAGGTGTCTGTGAAGACGCTCAGCCTGTTTCTTGGCACAAAGGAGAGCGATAAGGCCGAGTTACATTAGCATGCTGTGCTTCGCTGAATTTTGGGGATGGAGAGAGAAGTTGAGAGAAAGTTGTAATAGATGATGGCAGGTAGATGATGGCATGAAGGTGTATGTAGTATATCTAACGCATGGGGGCACAAGATTAAAGGGACGCAAAGCAGAGACAAACAAGTGCAGGTAATGCAGCTGCATAAGGGCCCAGAACAGTCTCTTTATCTCACCACTTTCATATCACAAGATCTCGAGCACTGAGTCTACAGTATACACACAGCCACTAAACTTAAATGGCAAGCGGTAAGTATTTATAGTACTCAATGAGCCAAGTCATCTGCTCCATGGTGTCACACACTTGATGTCATTCATTCACCAAATAAATAACAATACAATAACATAAAACAGTTTTACATATAGTTTATTGACTCCGCTATGTTACATTTCTAAATTAAGTTTAAATAAGGTGATTTGATGTTCAAAAATGTGCAAAATGTGCCCCCGCCCCGTGGAATTCTGGGTTATGGTGATTATGGACACATGCGTATACTGCGTTAGAAGGGTGATTATGGACACATGCGTACTACTGCGTTAGAAGAGTTAGAAGTTAGAAGAGTTAAGACAGCAAGTAAGTGAGATGGAGTATAAACACAAAAGCGGGTTTCAGAAGCAAAAACGCCTATGATGTAAATATAACTTATTTATTATTTATTTGACTAATAATCAACCCACACACTTGTGTTTTGTGTTTATAAGGCCTCTGCACAGACATGAATAATGTTGTCAATGTGCAGGTGAGCTGTCACCGATTATGTTTTCATCTGTTCTGGTGCTCCGACACCAGATGTTGTCAAGTACAGCACGGCGGTCTGTTTTCCTAGTAATCGTTTAATTTAGGTGTCAACTGTGCATTTCACTGTTGCTGGTCGTTTTAAAGCTGCGTGCTTTCACTTCTTTCATTCGCTACTGACATTATGTTATGTTAGCCCAGGTTATGAGAGGAGGAGGAGAGGCAGGAGGAAGGCAGGCCGCAGACTGAATAGCAAGCGGAACATTATGATGGGCAGGACCCGCTTTGACCATCTTGCATTGGGGCCTGACGCTGACTCATTACACTACTGGCAGTGGGTCCTCAGTGTGGGAAGGATAGGTGCTCTTTGGAAGTGAGTGTCAGTTCAGTAGGAAAAAACAAAAAAATAATTTAACAATAATTAGGCCTATCTGACAATATATTGGTAATGTTCTATATTGTACCAGCCAACAAAAAGTTTTTTTCTTGGATTACGGATGCTTGTCAAAAAGTCTCAATAACTTGAAGAAAATTCTACCTCAGTGAGGAGAGCAACTCCCAAAGATTGAGATTTCTTCCATATATTGGTCATGCTCCGAGTTAAGATACCAGTCCTCACAAGAGGGGAACAAGATTTTAAAGTAGAAAAGTCCAGCGGCTTTACTCATGCCCTGCTCTACCTACAGCCTCAACCTGCTGCTATGTGGCGTCTTCTAACAGTGTTGACACATTATTGTAACTGTGCAGACACTGTACACAATACTGTCCTCAGCTGTAGTCAAGCGATGGGATATTTTAAGGAACTTGTTGACATTACCCTGAAACCACAGGGTGACACCAGATGGAGGCTAAAGTCTGTTTACTCTCACATTTCCAGCTGGATACTTGATGCTGTAGAAAAGCTTTATCTCCAGTCTATTGATGGTAGCTAACATCTCTTCTGGCCAATGTGGCTCTGTCAAATGAAGGAGTGTGTATGGAATTTCTCTCCAGTTTAATTATCTGGCATTATCTGGCAATTGGCGGAGATGACACATTTGAGTGTAATGCAGTCTGCAGACACATCCATAGACATGTGATGTGCTGATCGAGCCTCTGAGAAGTTTGTCTCAGTGCAGACAGCAGGGTTTGAAGTCAATGCAGAGTTTGTTCCATAATGTCACTGCAAACAAAAAAAAACACTTCATGATGAAACTGACAGCCGTCACTACTGAGCAAACCCACTTTGAGCAGGCTGTGTTGTGCTGAAACTCCTGACAGGTAAACGTCTTCAAGGCAGATCACAGAGAAATGTTGCTTTGTTATTCAAATCGATAATGTGATGAGAGAAGAGTTGGAAGTCTGTCACTCAATATGCCATCAACTTCAAGTGATGTTTACAGACATTATTCAAGGGATTCATCCTGTAAGCCATCTTCTGAAAGGATGTGAGTCATAGATAGAACTATCTCTATTCTTAAGACAAGTATTGTATTTGTTTTCCCAAATCTGACAACAGCGTGAGTTCCTTCCTATGCCAATTACAACGGCATCCAGAGAGGTTTGACCCACCCAGCTCCTCTGAGGAAAGTCTGGACAGACGGGCCAGAATGATGGACTACCTTGTTTCAAACGACTGCTAAAAACGTATCTTTTCAGCTTAGCTTTTAAATAGCCTTCTGTAGAGTTGGCCGAATGGTTGAGGCACAAAAGAGATGGTTCTGTTCATTCAGTCCAGGTGTTTTATTTACAGCAGTGCGGTCCCAATGCAGTTTATATACAGTGCAGACAAAAATTTGGCCAATTGAAGAAAAAAGGAAAAAATAAACAAGAAGAAAAATATACAAGGCAACAAATAGATATACTTATAAACCAAACTGCACTATAAGGCAATGCCCCTTTAGACAAGGGCCCGCCCAGTGTTCTGACCTGCCTCAGCAAGGTCTGCTATGCTCTCCCCAAGGAGCTCCAGCCTCCACCTTTATATAGCAGCTGGCTCCTACTAAGAGACATCAATTAGTAAATGGTAATCAATTATCTCCTAACAATATTCACCTGGTTCAAATTACCACACAATATTATAAACACCAATAATAAAGGTCATTAGACATTTTCCAAAACAATTGATCAACTCCAAAAGTATTAAAATAACATTTCAAGAACACACAATTAAACACCCCTGCCACTTTACCACACTTGGTCCGATCCCCCGGAAACCCCCCCTCTAGAAAAGGAAGTGGAACGCTCTGTCTCGGGTTTTCCGGGAGAGAGAGAGAGAGAGAGAGAGAGAGAGAGAGAGAGAGAGAGAGAGAGAGAGAGAGGGAGAGGGAGAGAGCACGGGATATCTCCGTGACACTTCATTTTAACTGTTTACGGACAGCGAACTTGTCTTTATTACAAACTTATTCATCAACTGGCGTCACGAACAGGATCCCAACAGGAGTTGAGAGGAACTCTGGTGAGCAGTTTCTCCGCTCTGATGGGATCCACAAACCTATATTGAGAACCTATATTGCTTGAAGTTTATAATTGTAACTGCTTAGCTGATCTGTGTACTGTTCTAAAGGAACATTTGACAAGTCCTATAAGGGCTGTGGGGCCGGCCTGTGCGGCGGGGTCAGACCACCGGAAAGAATCTAGGCTTCTTCTAGGAATCCTTCATGATCTCATCTAAATTGATTTCCTTTTGAAAAGAAGCAGGGAGTTCACTCTCCGAAAAGTTATAGCGCTACACATGTTTTTGTCCGGTGAGGCCGACAAAAGGTCTTTTAAGTTGTGATTATCTTTGAAGAGGTAAGACACACTGACTACTCAATACCAAGAAGTAACACTGCTTGATTCTGTGTTTCCTTTAAGGGGGTAAACATATCTTTCTATTTTACTTGATTTGATTCTTTAATGCAATGCATTTTGCTTGTTCTTTTATATAAATTTTATATTTTTATCTGTCTTTTATCTGCCTTCTATTGATGTAAAGCACTTTGAGCTGCATGTTGTGTATGAAAGGTGTTATACAAATAGAGGTTATTATTATCATTATTACCTTCATCAGGCCCTACAGTATAGCTTACACATACACACATACACACACACACACCATCGCTGTTGTCGGGTGAAAACCTTGTATCTCCAAAATGTCAACTTTTCAGGATTGTTTTTTTTTAGCTTGACAATCATGCATTTTTCAGGTTATCCAATGGGTTTAGAAAGGGTTTCATAAACCCAAGGGGTGCAGAAATGTCTCAATCCATAGAGCCATGTGATCCTTCAACTGAAGACAAAACATGGAAATCACCAAAATTGGAGTCACAAGGTTTTCACCCAACATCCTTGGAAATGTGTTCATTTAAAACCATAACTGATGGTAATGTATAGTAGTACTTTATTAACCCCAGTCTTGGACTTTTCTTTATCACAGATATATCACAGTAATCCAATATGATTCCATCACACTGGGAACAAATCAGTGTTGTAACCTCTCTGTAGACATTTAGAGAAGAATAAACCTAACACTGAAACAGCTTCTGTGTTGAATCAGTAGAATATTCTACATGAAAAAATATGAAAGAATGTTGGTTAGGCTACTGCAGGTTAAGCCCTAGGCCTATTTCTCAGGCCTCCTGCCCGAAATGACATGCCCCAAATGAATCAGGAATAGCTCCTCAACCATAAGGCCTATATGCATATTTCTGGTCTCCTTTGATAGGTAAGAAGCTAAGGAATATGAATCCAGTGTAAGTAAACCTATATCTATTGCCATTCCAGAGTAAATGGAGATGCAATAAAGGAAACAATAATATTTTCATTCTCGCCTAGTATAAAATCTAAATTTAAAAGGCAATATCACCATTAT
This sequence comes from Centroberyx affinis, assembly GCF_046629955.1. NCBI lineage: Eukaryota > Metazoa > Chordata > Actinopteri > Beryciformes > Berycidae > Centroberyx > Centroberyx affinis. Next base: position 15,534 of record NW_027283954.1, on the reverse strand, counting down.
AACCAAGATTCCATGGATAATAATGCAACTGAATGTCTTCTCATAGTCTTTGACTACAACTGTAACTGTAAATTTGATGAAAATACACTAAAATACAGCATTTATGATACAATTTATAAAGATATACTCAGGCGGTCTCCATGTTTTGGCTATGTTTACTGTTTACATGTTGACAGTTTACTGAGAGTTTTACTTCAAAACACTATTTATTTAAATACAGCCATGTTACAAATGACATAAATCTCCCAAAAACATTGAAATAGTAATAAAAACAATGAATATCGATCTGTATTCAATATTTCATATATGGGCCACAGAGCTCCATTCTATACAGGCAGATTTATGCAGAACGCTGGGGTCCTTCCTCACGTGTGACGTATCGTTTTCGTCTGAGTCAGAGGAAGAGAATGGTATAAGGCTCATTGGTGTCAGTGCTTCGATACGGCCACCAGATGGCGACGAAGAGCCATAGCTCCCTCAGTAGGGATTCAGTCTGTCTGGGCTAAAATGGCTGGTGAAAAGCCCCCGTTCACCGGAGAGACACAGAAACTGTTTCATATTGACGGCAGAAACGTAAGTAACTAAAATGTGCCGTTTTTGGCGAAAATAACATAAGCCTTGGTGAAATATTTGGGCAAGAACATAGATTTTTGTCAGTGTGACTGTAAAATGTGGACTTTGACTGCTACTTTTCCCCGGAAACGGCGGACTGTGTCGTTCCATTTTCGAGGTGCGTTTACTGTCATTGGAAAGCTCGGAATTTCTAGTTTCCAGCGATACCAAGCATGTTATTGTAGACTGACGAGAAAATTATCCCCGACCTTTTGATCACAACTTGCGCTTATATTTACGAAGTTTATATTTGTACGACTTCATTGTTAAAATACTTTGTAATAAGACATAGTTTGGTCAACATACAACTGGTTTGCAGATTCTGAAAGCTGAAACCCCTATGTTTTCAAAACAGTATAACATTCATATGTTCTATAAATAGACCATCTTTACATAGCGATTTTGCTGCAAGATGGCTCAGCTGCCCCGTGATGAAAAAGGGGCATTAAGTAACCTAAGACCTTTATCGACCTCTATTGGTGACCAGTAGGAATTGCAACAACATCAGTAGTCAAGTCAAGTTTATTTATATAGCACATTTCATACGACAGGCGTTGACTCAGTGTGCTTCAAAATAAAAAGCAAAAAATAGGCAAAGATCATACATGACAAAAACATATAAAATAGGAACATATAAGATAAGACGGTATTACATAAATAAAAACAGATAAAAAAGATAAAAACATATAAGGTATTACAATAAAAAGGAATAAGATAAGAAGGTATTATTATTATTACTGAAAATGGAATAATAGTAATAATACTGATTCTAAAATAAAAGTTTTCCCGTTAACCACACACTTTAAACCTAACTAAAAGCTTGCGAAAAGAGATATGTTTTTACTCGAGGAACTGAGCTCCTCCCACACAAGTCTCTCTCGCTGGTTATTTGTTGCAACATTTCAAAAGTCGCATGCATTGAATTCACTCGACAACACGGATGGAAAGTGTGGTCAGTGTAGCTCTCAAACACTCCGCTTTCAAAGTTCCACTTGAACCAGAAACTTTGTGGAGTAAGTACTTTATTTAATGACTTGTTTCACACTAGGAAGTTCAATAAATGAACACCTTTGTATTCACCTCTCTCTCTCTCTCTGTTTCCCTCAAGAGTCCGTCCTCAGCTCAGTCCCTGCGGTAAATCTCTACCTGCTCTTTTTATTTCCCTCGCTGTATCGATCTGTTTTCTGGGTACTGTCTCTTTTTCTTTTCTCTCTCTCAATTTTGTCTCTCCATCTTTCTCTCTTCCACTCACAAACACCCTCATCGCCTTTGTCTCTCTTTCCCTCCCGATCTCTCTTTCCCTCAAACCCTCTCTCTGTCTTTTTTTTTTGTTCTTTCTCTCTCTTTTATCATCTTCTTCTTTCCGTCGTCGTTTCTCTCCATTAGCCGCTGCTCTTATCTGAGCTCCCGGGACCTTGTGTTAGGGTGGTTTGGTGTTCCAGGGGGACGTCACATCGCGTAACACCTCATTACTCCCCCGGCTGTGAGGGAGGACGGAGACAGACGGGCCGAAACACAGTCACCAATTAGCCCCGGAAAGGCCCTGATTAGGAGTTAGCGGCCCATTAGCTTCCACTGTTCCCCCTCAGACAAACTTCCAGCCGAACGGCGAGGAGGAGGAGGGCGGCTTCCCAGAGGGGCAGAAACACAGGCCATTCTTCACTGCAGACAAAAATATAACTTTGAAATTGAAGAAAAAAAAAAAAAAAATGCCTGTGTTTCTCTGTCAGTACTTGCACACTGTGAAAATTCTATGTGGTACAGAAAAAAAAAGTTTTTCGGAGTCAACAGATATCTCATCCGTTTGTGTATGAATATCTACAAAGAGGTTGATGTTTCTTTGTTTTGTTTTTTGAAGGATGAGGACATTCTGATGCAAAACAGTCTGTTGGCAGTTTTAACATCCAAGTGTTACTACCAAATAAATAAATAAAAAAAAACAACATAGAGGAAATCACCTTTAAAGCTCCCATATGTATTTGGTAGATTGTCCCGTTGAGATATTTACCTGTTTAGTGATGAGAACATAGAGACCAAAATCATCCATGTGTCCCCAGTACATTATTGGCTCTGGTGATCTATGCTAACACTTTAGCATGCACTATGTTGAGTGACAGTAGGCGACTAGCATTAGCCTATCCGAAGTGAGAAAACCGACCTTTTAGCAATAAAAAGTTGTTAGTGTTTTTTATCGTATGGCTTGTAGATTCATACATTTTGAGAATGAAATACCATTAGCTCAGTATAGCTGATGTAGCAGGTTTATTTTGGAACTATTTCAGGTGATCAAACACATATTCATCAGTGATTTTTAGCTGTGCACCTCCTCCCATCAGCCATCTTCACTTCCAATGGAAACAGGGAAAGTCATCAATGCTAGTACAAAACTGTATTGTCTTATTTTTGCATCATATTTCATATACATTTTACCAATCTCCTACACAAAACTGTCAGACTTGGCCGCATATAATTTAAGATTAATTATATTTGAGCTTTAGAGCTGCTACAAGTTCTCATTTCCTCACTTTTGACATCATCTAGTGCAGTGCCCGTTCACGCCGCTGCTGCACAGAGCGCTGTTCACTTGTTTATTCAAAGTTTATTAATATTGAACGTGTCGCGTGTCCAAATTGCACCAAATCCAACACTGCACGTCCTTGGGTCCCCAGCAATACACCCGCCAAGTGTGAAGTAGATCGGACGAACGGTTCTCGAGATATGCGAAGGACACACATACAGACAGAGATTCCTTGCTTTATAGTATGATGCTAGCAGCTACTATCACTCAGCATAGTGTTTGCTAAAGAGTCTGTTTTCATCACAGGCAAGTTGACCAACAAGCCAGTCTCTCAAACACTTGATGTTTTCCTTTAAACAAACCTGTTACGACTTCAGAAGACATAAAGAAAACCTCACGTTGTTTAGTCTGTATCAGCTGCTCATTTAAAAAATCCTGTTTAGTTCAGCGGGTAAAGCTCTGGGAGTTTTTACAACCGGAGACAGAGCCATCTGTTATCTGTGACTGTGTGGGTTTGTCTGTCTGTATTTACGCCCGCCTCTACTTCACAGCCCTGGTAGACAGTAGAGTAAGAAGAGAGAAAGGGAGAGAAGGAGATAGCCGGAGAGAGACAGATAAGAGAGAGACAGATTAACATATTCAGCTCCTCTTAGAGGCTAATATGACAATATATATTTTAAAATTTAAATACCCTTTCATCGTCCAAAGCCCAGTCTTAATGCGGTGAGACAGTCGTCACCGTTAGTCCCAGATAGCAGGCAGACTCATCAACAGGCAGACAGACAGGCAGACAGACAGACAGGCAGGCAGACAGACAGGTACAGCCTGTAGCTAAGCTCTTCAGAATGGGAAGCTGCTTTTAATATGCTGCAGTATTTAGCAATCCTGACCTCATTCCTGATAGGCTGCTATTAGTAGTTTGCCCCTCCAAGAGTTTCCTTCAGACATGACATCTCTAACATTTGAAAAAGTGACACCTGCTCTTACAAAATGATTTATTGTACAACGGTTAAACAAAAGGATAAAGGATGTTAGGTAGCTTATGTTCTCGGTTCACAAAACAGTGAGACGTTTCCAGACTGAATCTCCTGTCTCATCTTCTTAACTGCCAAGTATAATTACCAGATGGAGAAAAATCACACTCCATTTGGTTTCAGTAGACTATCGGTCAACATACAGCTGATTATAAATATCTGTCTGTAATAATAATAATAATAATAATAAGAAGAAGAAGAAGAAGAAGAAGAAGAAGAAGAAGAAGAATAATTTTAACTTAAATTTGTTATGACTATTAGCACTTTTCTAAAAACAATGTTTACAAAGTGCTAACAGAGACAGTGAAGTACCACAAGAATTAGATAAAAACACTCAGTATGTTGTCTTCTTTTTTTGTCTTTCAGGTCATCACATCATCACAGCACTTGTACTCATTTTCAGTAGTGTGACTGTTCTAATAAATCCACACTCACAATGTATTTTATCCATATCATTAATGAGTAGTTTGCTAAAATAAGCTGAGCTAGGCTATCTAGCTTGCTAGTTAGCTCAAGTGGCTAACGATCATTTTCAAGCTGCTCCTCTCAATATTTATGTTAGAAAGTCAGATGTAAATCTTTTGTTTGACTCATTCATGTGTATAATTATGTAAGATTTGATAGTTGATACGTGTGTGAGATTTGATAAGTATATAAGTGTTTATGTTAATTTGTTGTCTTCATTCTGTTTTCCATTGCTAAGGCTAACTGTTAGCTTATGAGCTGTGATGAAAAATGCAAATAAGGAAGTTGAATGGAAGAAATTTTTTTTAATTGATGCAATTGTAAATTGATTAGTGAATACAGCAATTAGGGGTGTAACGATATATCGTGGAACGAAATTTCGAGATCCAAAAACGTGACGATAGGCATCGTGGAGGTGAAAAATGGTTTGCGATATCAAGTACAGCTTATCAGTTAGCTGCGCCACCAAAATGTAGACGACTCTTTGTTTTCATTTACATACTTTAAACACCAGAGGGCGGAATCAGTAATCCTAGATCTTAGTTTGCCTGACTGGCGTTACGATGTCATTGACTCCGACGTTCACTCGAGACCCGGATGAGCCAGGTGTGTAGCCTGCAACAGGAAAACGGAAAGCGGTGAAATCGAAATGCACTCGTTACGTTACGTAACTTTATCGGTTGCCACGCCGTTGTTCCCACAGCCCGTTATTCCGAAACCCCAATAGTCCGAAAACTCCAAGCCTGGCTCCATCCACAGCCCTGGCTTCTGACAGGCTTGACCGTAAGCTCGCTCTAACCCGAACCTCAGTGACCTCATGCCTCAACCCAACCACCTCCGGGATCACGGGCTGTCGGACAAATGGGCTTTCGGTCCAATGGGTGGACATTTTTCGGACTATTGGGGTTTCGGAACAATGGGTCGTCGAAACAATGGGCAGACCCCCACATTATCATCGTTATTTTGAAAGAGACGGAGGTTAAGTGTTGTGAGACATTCTCACATTTTCTATCGAAGTCTGTTTCCTCAACATTGCGGTTGTTCCACCTGTTCTGCGGTCTTGGGCCAAATGTTACGGTTGAAAGTATCAAGTCCATGCGGTGGAAAAAGAGAACATGACGCCGCTGTCAGTGGGGGTTTATTAAGATTTATTAAATTGGGGCGCCCCGGTGGCTCACTGAGTAGAGCGCGTACCATATAAGGCATAAGGCTTCTTCCCGCGGTCATTTGCTTCATGTCCTCCCCTCTCTCTCTCCCATACCTTCCCGTCTCTCTCTCACACTATCTCTGTCAATAAAGCATAAAATGCCTAAAATAAATCTTTAAAAAAAAAAAAAAAAGATTTATTAAATTGACGCCTCTGGTTACTGGTGTTACTGGTGTGTAAACTGAAAACACAGGTGATGGTAGCCGCCATATTGGAGTAAACGTTACTATGGTTACAGACATTATTTACAACCATCGCAAGGTCAGAGGAGTGGAGTGACTCCTGTTACCTGTACAGACACAGTGGTAATTTTACCGCTCTGCTCCAGTGTGAACCAGAAATTTGCAAATTCACTCTCATAAATTCAGTTGTCACTACCAAATTCTGGCAGTGTGTACATAGTTAACCTAGCTAAAATAAAACATGTCCTCCTAGGTTAGAAAATCAGTGTCTGAACATATTTGTTGTTTTAATTGGAATTGAATTTTGTGGCCTGCCTGGCCAGCTAAGGTGTTTGGAGAATGTTAGATCAATGTTCAGACATTTGCACTTAATTGTAATTAGGACATCCTTGTTTAGACAGTTTATTTTAATTTACATTTTGTTTCATTTAGACAAGCATCCGCTGTTAAAAGCTGATTTATTTTATTCAACAGATTGTATCATTTACTTTTTGCACTGAAAAATATATAACAAAGAAAGAAACCATTATAAAAGAAACTGTAGAAATGGGTTAAACTTCAAGTTGAAAATATTGTTTTTTTTTTTACATTTTATGTCTAAGCAATAAGGAATGAATCTTCTACAGTCATAATTTGTTTCCATTTAAACTTTGTTAAAAAATATTGTCATTGTATCGAACCGTGAAGCCTGCACTGTGTATCGTGCCGAACCGTGAGCTGAGTGTATCGTTACACCCCTAACAGCTATTGATGAATTATAGTATACTTGTAATGATCATAAAAATACATAATAGACTAAGCACTTCTGATAGACTGATTTATTTAGGCCGTCAGAATTAGTATATTTATTGCAACTTTGTAATGAATCATATTGAAATGTCCATTGATTGTAATTATTCTCTGACATTGTGATTTTTTTAATATTTTGGTTGTTTTAGGCTATTAATGTTGTGGATCAGACTGACAGTTATCATCGAGCCTGAGGAGCCTCTGAAGGTCGGTCGACTCAATATTTTGTCTTTTCTTTGCTGTTTCAGGATAAATCTTAAAATACGCCACTCTGATTCATGACTGTAACACATACACATATCAGTCTACATATCAGTGGACTATAGATATCAGTCCACATAAGGACAAAGAAAATTTCTAATTCAGTCTTCTCGCTCTTCATCTCCATCTGTGGTGTACTATTCACTCTGAACAGCCCAGGGTCATGGGAGCGATCTAAGGGATTTTTTTCATAAATTTAAGGTGGATTTTCAATTTAAGAAAAAAACAACAACACGCCCCGGAGAGATTCCCCATTCGTTCCCTCTCTCCATCTCTCTCTCTCTCTCTCCACTCCTTCCATTTAAATCAGCACCATAACTGGGCATTTTAGGAGGCTTATCACTTCTAAGCGTTCACCAATACATCCTTTCAATCCATCGCCTTGGATCTCTGTCAAGTACCAGTGTCTTCCATAACAGCCTGCCTACTGGGGGAACGGCTACGGTCATATCAAACAACACCCCCCCCCCCCCCCCCCCCACACACACACACACACACACACACACACACACACACACACACACACACACACACTCTTCTAACTGGGCGGATACGCAGCTATAAACGGCAACCGGCCTCCTCCTACCTTTCATTTCCCTGGCGGTGTGAAATTGCAAAAGACACAGAGACGCCGTGGTTCCAGTGATCTGACAGGAGGTTTATTTTCACTTCCTTTTTGTACCGAGTCAGACGGCAGAGTCCTGGAGGAGACAAATCTGACATGGAAGAAAGCGTTATGAAACAGCAAAGAGGAGAGAAGACAAGAGGGCGAGGCAGGAGCACAGAAGAAGAAGAAGAAGAGTTTAATTAACATCCTGTTTCATCCGGAAAATCTGTCACTGAGGACGCTCTATCTTTATCTCCATTATTTGCCGCATTATTTTCAATACAGTGGTTGATGTAACCTTTTTGCTACACATATTTTATTAGCACTATTTGTCCTCACCATTAGCCTTATTTGTATCTGTATCCTGTTTTCTGCTGCTGTGATGACCCAATTTCCCCGTCATTTAATCATTTAAGTTCCAGCTAATTTAATCTAATGTGGTGGTAAATGGTATCGCTGTCAGAGGGCCTCTCAGCCAATCATATCGCTCAGTAAACCGCCGTTTAACACAGAAAAAAAACCAGTGTGTGATAGCAGTGTATAGCATGTCACAGTATAGGCCGGTATGTTGCATTAATCAGTGGCAGGCTGACAGCTTGTCTGGCTTAATAACATCAGTAAGCAGTCGGGAGCTGAGGCTGTGTTCAGGCCGGCTGGAGGAGGGAAGGAGTGATGAGACTCTGAGCTCAGAGGAATCAGACACCACACACATTCTTGGGGGCTGTAGGTGCATTTCTCACTACTGACCTGATATGTGATACGTGCAGAAGTGGGACTTACTTGATTTTCAAAATAATTGTGTCTTTAACCCTCCTCCTCCCTCTGGGGTACCCGCAGACCCCAGAGCTATACCTTTTGTCATATCTCACAGGTGCTTTATTCTATCATTCCAATTTTTTCACGACTTTGTCAATCAGTTTGTTCCTAATGACTTCATATCATTGGTTTCTGTTTCTGTTTTAATTAGTGCTTTTTAAAAATACCAATGTATCGGGGTCCTGGTGGGCCCCGGTCAAAAGCACCCGATTCCGCCTATGCAGTTTTAACAGATGGAACTATTTATTGAGTTCATGTTTGCCATGGGTCCTAATTTAAAGTATCACACACTATCAGGGGGGGTAGGGGCTCTCTGTCAGTCATTTTGAAGGAGACAGACACAGATGCAGCAGACACAGATTTCCTCATGTGCTCTGTGACCCTAAATACTGCTCTTCCTAAGGTCAGATGATGTTCAAAGTCACAGATACAATACATTATTTAATTAACTGTAACTTTCCTAAAATAATAATAATCTGTTTTTTTTTTTCAGATGACATTAATTACATAACTAATAATGTTTTGAGAAAAAATAAGTTAACATTTTGCTATGATGGTTGTTTCTTACAGTAGTTTATTCTTGGGGTCCCCAGGGACCCCAGTCGGTAGTCCTTGTATGTTAAATATATTGGTAGGATGATGGTTAACAGGGCAGCATTAACCTGATCGACAGGTCACCCGGTGCATCACCGATTACGGGCCCTCGGCTGCCGTGGGAAAAAAGAAAAATTGAATATAAGCACAAAATGGAATATAACTTAAGTAATAAAATAGAATATAAACCATTGTGGAATTACATAAACATATAAACATAGCTGACAATTCCACACAGGTGAGTAGACTACGACTGGGACGTATGGGAAAGAATATGGATTACTTATGGATTTATTTACAGATGTTACTGACAGTTGATACTAACAGTTATTATTGCTTACATGAATATGCATTACCAAGTATGAAATATGTGCTACATATATGAATAAAAGTATTTACAAACATAACATTGTAAAGTATAAAAAAGTTAGTTGATAGATAGTTGATACATAACTACCTCCAATCTTCACCAGGTTTTATGAACTCTGCAATATGGAGAACCAGACATTCAATGAGCATGTCCTTCTCCTGGAGAGGTTAATGGTCACTCCACTTCACCTTGGCTCCGCCCTCTGCCTCTCTCTGGCTTCTCCGGCTCCAACAAATGTCAACATGGCGGCGACCACAAACACAATCTGCAGCTTCAAAACCCTTCAGAGGTCGATGGAGGAAGAACACTCACTGCTTCATCTGTTTCCAGTCTGTGGGTCAGAGCCAGCATCCAGACGGCAGGCCGCTATCAGGTACATCCGCTCTCTTCCTCATCCGCTGATGACGTCATCAGCCGGGTGATTTTTTTTCAACTTCCCACAGCCCGTCTCGGAGACACAGAGTGAGGAGACAGACACGGTGCCGTCTCATATGTTAGTGAGGACCAATATATGGAAATAAGGTTAAAAAATGGCGAAGTGTTCGTTTAAGACTTAACTCAAAGTGATAAGGTTTTGACTTTGATCCCTGACTTTGGTTTAAACATTACAGAGCCAGTGCTGAGAGAAATGTTACCAAGCAGTAGGCAGCCAGATGAAGGTGTTGGAGTTATGGGTTCAAGGCCCTTTACAGATTTTAAAGGAATAGCTCACCCAAAAAAATTAAATTCTTTCATTATCTACTCACTCTCATGCCGGTTGAAATTCAATTTTTGTGTGAACTATTCCTTTCCTGTATCTGATTCTATTCTATTCTATTCCTAAATCTGTACTTTCTGTCACTAGCCAGCTCTGTTGTGGTTTGTCTGCAGTCTTCCTGCCAGCAGGGGGCGACACTGTGTTGGAGATGATGAACGTAGAGTGTGACATGAAACTGTCACCGAGGCGTCAGAACCATAACTTTTTAAAATCTCACTGAGTTGTAGGGCTGAACGATTTCGAAAAAATATGTAATTGCGATTATTTTGACTGATATTGCAATTGCGATATGATTTGCGATATTAGAGGGAATGATAGTTTTTACATCATTATTCTCATTTTCATTGAAAAACGTATTAAAGTGATTATGGTGTGATTTTTGCGGGGATCTGTACCAAACAAAGATGTTTTCTTAAGTCTGTAGAATATGATGTGTAGGCCAGGACATCTCTGCAGCACCACAATATTTCATTTAAAATGGTATCTTGACACATTTCACCTTTAACAAATATTGCGCCTCCTGCGATTTGAAAATTGCAGTAGGCCATATTGTGATTTCGAGAACATTTTGATTAATTGTTCATCCCTCCTGAGTTGTGCTTTTAATGCTTTCACCTCTTCTATACAGGCACATTCTGAGTAGAGTGCCATGACCCTTGTGCACCTCAGACATAATCTGTTCCCCTGGAATTACTTAGAAGCTATTGCCCTGATGCCTTTGTCATCATATTTATTCATTCTCTTGCTCCAGGATTTCCCAGTACACTGCTTCTGTCACACTAAAAGCTGAAACAGGAGTTCTCAAAAATGATTCGTTTCAGGTTCAGAAATCACACAGGGACATCGTGTGTCACTTTGTCAAATGAAAAAAATAAAAAATCGGAATCACTCTCCGCACAGCCGGAAACATCCTCGGCAATCTGTGAGCAAAATGCGTGAGCGTCATTTGAGAACGTAAAGTCTCGTCTCAGTTTGCCGTCCGGTGTGATGACAGTAACAGACGGTGTGTGTTCCCTGCTTTAACTGTCTGAGCGCTGTAATAACACACTGGCTGTTCCTCAGCGTCTGTGTGGGAGGACAGGAAGCAGGAGGGACGCCAGAGACAGCGGACCAGAGATCATAGTAATTATCAACACACACACACACACACACACTGGCAGGATCACACACATATGCATACACATAAATGTACAAGCACAAATGCATGCACACACACACACAGAAGCACATACATACGTACAAACACACACAAACATGCATACACGCAAAAATGCGCACACACACACACACACACACACACACACACACACACAGAGCAAAGCGATAAAAAAAGAAGCAACAGCCGAGGAGCTCCAGCATGTATGGAGGGATTAGAAAATCACACATGACATAACTTAATGACAAGAGCGAGACGGACCGATTTATGAAAGAATTACGGCTGCACAGCTGTTGCAAACTGTCAGAAAGCTGTCAAGAAAAGGAGAGAAATGTGTATGAACAACACCGAAAGCTGTCAGGCTGCCAAGAAAATAAATAGTGGGGGGGTTCAACCTCTCAGAGAGGATTATGGGGGTTTAAAATGACCATCAAAGATGGAACGGGACGCAAGTTGATCAACGCGGACGGAGGAGCCGAGCTGATTGGCTGCGAGGGAATTAACGAAAGCCAGTCAAAGCGTGAGAAACATAATTACGGCTTCTGGTTTCTGCAGCGACTTGTTACAGCGGAGCGGAGCCTTATCGACATGGAGGAGATGCAGCTGAGATTATTATCGTGGTGCTGAATAAGTCTAATTATTAGGATGCAGAGGCATGATGGGAGGCAGCGTGCTGATCGTCAGGCTGGAGAGGAAAAGACGTGGGACACAAAGTTCAGAGGGGTTGGAGAGAAACTTGATGATGTGAAACCAGAATCTGAGCCTTCACATCTGAGATTTTTCTTTTTTTTCTTATTCTAAATATGTAGTCAGCAGGCTGCTGATGTCAAAAACATCTACCTCAAAAAAATACATTTTTGCACACCTACAGATCTTTGACTGACAGGTGCGTAGGACAAAAAAACAAAAAAAGTGTAGATGCTGAGAAAGGAATAGAATCACAAATGTCTACCTGCAAGGGATTAAGAATAATGAAAGAAATGTTGTTGGAAACGTTCTTCTCTGTCTATAAAATACAGCCGGTTTGGATTGATGAGTCCAGCAGACTGAGACAGAAGTCCAGACCAGTACAGATGACACATGGTGCAGGACAGCAGGACCCAGAGACAGCACAATGTCCTCATCAGTCATCATATAGACATTCAACATTTAATTACCATGTGCATTCAGGCTCAACTTAATCTATCAACTTAATTGCCATTGACTTATACAGTATGGTGTTTTCACAGTATAGCCACATCCTCCGTCCACGGTCCTTATAGGTGGCACCACAGGGCCCATGTGACCTACTCAGCACCCATGACAACATCTCCAAAATACACAATGTGAAAATAAGAATGACTTTCTCCAGCAACCCAATTAACAGGAACTTATTTTGGATGTTGCCCTCCTCCTCAAACACAGCTCCACCTCCACCAAGCTGTACGGTCAGTGGTTAATGCCTGGTGTCACAGCGACACCCAGTGGACACCTGGGGAACAGCATGCATTATCACTGTTGTCACTGTATCTCAAGGGGTTTATCCTATCAGTAAACTTAGATTAATTAATTATGAGGAGGAACAGCTGGGAAGTTTCCTTTAAGAATGTCATCTGTAACAGATTACCGGTTACCTGCTATATTATGTGACTTTGTTTTTGAGCTATCCATCCCACTTTTATTTGTAATTTAGTGGATGAGTTGCTAAGTGATTTATTTTTCTCAATTACTCAAGAGATGAAATTACTTTGAGTTGGTGTTTGTTGTGTGTCTTTTTTTATTATTAAACCTTTATTTAGACAGGTAATCTCATTGAGACACGGGGTCTCATTCACAAGAGAGACCTGGTCGGGCAACAGCAGCAGTACAACACAAAGTTACAGACAGACAGGACATTCAATACAGAGACAAGATAGAACACAATCATAAAAGTGAGAAGTGCCAAAGTGGTAGCCAGATTTTAGGCACAATGTACAAGAGCAAACCCCCACAGACGTCTTAGTGGTTGTGTTATGTATTGAGTCTTATTGTGAGAATGAATGTTACGGATGTGTATTGATGTATTTTCTGGTATTGAAGTATTGTTAAAAATGCTAATGGGGACCCCAGGAAGAGTAGCTACTGTTACAATACAGTAGCTAATGGGGATGTAATAAACAAACAAACCTGCTGAAAATTGTGATCAGCAACCTATTCTGCAATGAAAACACATAACTGTCTGTACTGTACTGTACTGAGAGAGTGAAACCTAACAGTTTGTCCTGAAGGAATGCAATAGTGTGATTAAGCCATCATTTGTTTTGCTGGGACCTTTGACTCCAGACCTTTACTACAGCCAGCAGCCATGGAGGGAAAGCCTCCTTTAAAACCAGTGAAAGTTGCTCCAGTGCTGTGATTCATTGGCATTGTTTTGGCATTGCATTGGTGTTGCTGTTGCATTGGTGTTAGCATTGTGTTGGCATTGCCCTGGTGCTGTGTTGGTGTTGGTATTAGTGTTGCGTTGGCATTGCATTGCCGATAGTGTTGCGTTGGCCTTAGTGTTGCACTGTTGCAGTGTACAAGGTCAAAAGTGGCAGCGGTTCAACTCTCCATGGCTGACGTGTTCATCCTTATAGAGCACACTGAAATAAAGAGAAATCAAGTTGATACTGGTTGTTTCTGGTGTTAAGACTCAACTATAAAGACAAGAAGACTACAAAAAGATGACTGTAGATGACTGTAGGCTGCTGTCTGGCTGCAGCTTGTTTCAGCTCAGCTTCCTTTTCATTTGTGTACATTCTGAAAAAAAACAGCAAACCTCGGCTCTCAACATGGACGCCGCGCTGACGGGAAGCCGGCGTCATGTGCTCAGTGGAATTTGAGGGTCAGAGGAGAAACCGGTGGGATAGTGGACCAGAAACTTGATCAGTGGGCTGGATTTGACTCTGGTTTGGTAGGCAAATTCCTCTGCAGTATCAGTATGAGTGAGAGGAGCAGGGTGTCAGACGGGGAAGTACAGACAGAAGCAAGGTGTTTGACTGTTACACCGGGAGGAAACTGCTGCCTTAGTTACTCTCTCTCTCTCTCTCTCTCTCTCTCTCTCTCTCTCTCTGTCTGTCACTGTCTCTCACTCCCTCCCTCTTGCTGACACTCCGACTGGATAATTAGTCCTTGGGGTTCCAGACAAAGCATTCAGTTGACAACACCTCACTCCTGTGTTTGTGTGTGTGTGCGTGCGTTGTGTGTGTGTGTGGGTGTGTGGGTGTGGGTGTGTGTATTTTCCCTTGGGAATAGCTGCAGAACCAGTTTAGAGCATAACAGAGCCCACAGGGTGCTTGTGTGTGTGTGTGAGAGAGAGAGAGAGAGAGAGAGAGCGAGAGAGAGAGTGAGAGAGACAGAGAGAGAGAGAGAGAGAGAGAGAGAGGTTAAACTCACAAGCAGTTCTGCTCATTAACTAGTGATCTGATCTGAATTGGTAATGTTTCTATGATGCAAGGATATAGGTCATGGAAGGTCATAGAATAGAATAGAATAAGATTAATAATATAAAGTAGAATACATCAGAATTAAATCAGTATTACTGTAATCTGTATAATCTATTTTGAAAGGATCAAAACAATAAGTCTAAGACTAAATAACAAATAACTCTGATAAAAAAACAACAGTTCACCCACAGGACTTGAGGTCACATTTCTTTATTTAAATGATCTGCAGACAATAGAAATATAACGATATAGTTTACAACCAGGAAGACAGACGACATGTTACATGTGTTCACACCACCAGCTGATCAGAAGCCGGTCTCTGAAGTCTGACCAACATCCTCGTTCACTAGTTTGTTGGCGAGGAGAAGTCGACTGCAGCTGAACTCTGTGGCTTCTGACTTCAGGGTTTCTGTGTGTCTCTACTTATGTCTCTACTGCAGCTCTACTGGTGCTACAGCTTAGGGCTGGGCGATGTGGTTGAAATCAATATCATAATATATCATGATGATGACCGCTAACCTTTGTATAAAAGCCATAATACTTTGGTTCCCATAATCAAGTTAAAGAATGGCCTCTATGGTAGTGCTGGGCGATATGGTTGAAATCAATATCATGATAATCATAAGGATTTTTCTCGATATCAATATATATCATGATGTGGTTCATGTATGCAAAAATCACGTTAAATAATCAAATTAATGTTCATCTCATTGAACCGAATGG
>NW_027283953.1:0-109690 GCF_046629955.1 Centroberyx affinis | reverse complement strand
TTATTCAAGTGCATCGAAGCTGGTTGCAAGCAGACATTTAATAGATATGGAGCATTTAAGGCTCATTTTTACCGCAGGCACAATGTATCTGCTCCCGACAATGTTACTGTCGGGGCGACTGTTACCGCTTTTAAATGCGCGATGGCTTTGTGTGAACGTCAGTGTCAAGACGGGAAAGCTCTAATAGCTCACTTGAAGGAGCATATTATGGAAGGGCAAGCTGTGAATTGTCCAGTAAGAGGATGCACAAATGTTTTCAAAGTCAAATCGTCATTTACTGCCCACATGTCAAGGAAACACAGAGATTTTGCAGACAGCAGCATCAGTGACTTATACAGAGATTTTGCTTCCCAGTCATCATCTGTTCCTACTGAATCAGTTGACTTTGGCCCTCCAGTGTTTGAGGCAGGTACAGAAACGGGCGAGGATGAAGGTGATATGGATATGTCACAAGATTTCAGTGATCTTTTTCTAAGAAATGTCTCTTTATTCTACTTGAAATTGCAGGGGCAGTTTCTACTGCCTGCATCGACCATACAGATCATTGTTGAAGAAATGCAGAACATACATGAGTTGGGTCAGACATATAGTTTGAATAAACTTACATCAGTACTAAAAAATGACACATCATTATCAGATTAGGACATCAACAAAGTTTGTGAGTCTGTCAGAGAATCTGATCTGTTCTCTGCATGTCATACAGGGCCAATGAGGACAGCATACTTGAGAGCTCAGACTTTCAAAAAAAAGTTCAACTATGTGGAGCCTAAAAAAATGTTTTTAGGGAAAGATGAGAACAGGACAGATAGGTTTGCCTATTATGTGCCTGTGAGAGAGACTTTGAAATGTTTGTTAGAGTCTGAACTGTGGCAGAAATCAGGAGAGCACTCGGCTGAGTCTCCCTCAGATGTTCTAAGTGACATTAGTGATGGCCAGATATTCAAATCCAATGATTTTTTTGGTCAAAATCCATCAAGTCTCAAACTAGTACTCTACCAAGACGCCTTTGAGGTTGTTAACCCTTTAGGCTCTGCAAAGACAAGACATAAGGTATTAGCTGTCTATGCATCTGTTGCTAACTTGCCACTTCATGTACGGTCAGACACAGACCACATGTCACTTGTGTTACTGTGCAGAGAGAAGGATTTCAAAAAATTTGGGCATGCTAAGGTTTTCTCTGAATTACTAGCAGACTTGAAGGAATTGGAGGAGAATGGGATTGTACTATCAGATGAAACGGTAGTCAAAGGAACCTTGTATCGCATTGCTGGAGACAATTTGGGCTCGCACTGTATTGGAGGCTTCTCTGAAAATTTCAGTCGCTCAGAATACTTCTGTAGATATTGCCTAATCACCCGATCTGAATTTCAGGGTGATGATCCAAATCTGTGTGGACCAGTGCGCACCATTGAGAGCTACAATTCTGCTGTTGATCGCCTCCAGACTGAAGATACTCCAAACGTGGAAGGAGTAAAGTTCAAGTCAGTATTCAATTCTTTGAAATACTTTCATGTCTGCCAGCCAGGTTTGCCACCTTGTCTAGGACACGACATCTTTGAGGGTGTTTTGTCTTATGATGTTGCCCTGTATAACGGAGGGAAGGTTACCTCCTGGATACCAAATTTGCTGGCTGAGTAATCCTTCAGATCTGACTCTGGTTAGAGAGTATGGTGGAGACCTAAAGCACCTAGGTTGAGTGGAAATAACTCAGGTCGAGGCTTCTGATGCAGTTAACATCTTTTACTGATGGTGGAATGGGTAGTGTTACCAGTGGTCTGCAATGAACAGAAATTACAGACAAAGAAACAAAGTACAGGATTTAGTAAAATAATGTCATTACCATAATCTACATAGGGATAATATCAAATAATATCAAACTAAACATTCTTATATGGTTTAAACATTATAAGCTCAGAGTGCCTTGACTCTATCCTACCACAGCTGAAACAGCAGCCTGAAGTAGCTAGCAAGATTTAGAATGGCATTTCCCCGATGTAACATAATATCGGATTATTAATCCTCAATTACCGATTACCATTGAAGTAAAACCAGAAATATAGAATTCACCAACCGGGTAGACATTCACGCACGGCAACACATTGTTGAACCTCTACCATCCACCAAGGAAAGAAGGAAACTGAAACATACTGACAACATGTGCTACTCAGTGAGTAGGTGGGGTTTCCTAGTCAGGTCTGCAGGGGCTGTGTCTTAACAACTACCTAGCAGCAGTAGCAGCCTCATTTTCATCCATGGGACTTTCGTACACCCTGTATCTTAAGTATTTCATAAAGAAAAAGGCATGGTTCACTTACTCCACTTTGAATCTGCGCATTAAACAGTTCAAATACTGCGCCTCTGATGCTTCTACAAAGCCATGTGAGGCCAGCCCTCAAGCAGATAAACTCTCAGGACAGGCTGTACAGAATTGGAATCTTCTAAGGTTGCTGCCTCTCATAATTGGTGACAGGGTGAAAGATACAGCAGATGATGTGTGGCAGTTGACTCTGCAGCTGAAAGACATTGTGGACATGATATGTGCTCAGAAAATCTCTGTGTCTCAGGTTGCATATCTTGATGTTCTTATTCAAGAATATTTCGAGTCAAGAAAAGCTCTATTCCCAGAAAGTAACCTGAAACCAAAGCGCCACTATTTACGTCATTACCCAGCAATGATTCTGAAATTTGGCCCCCTAATCAGACTATGGACAATGCGCTTCGGAAGTAAGCACAGTTATTTCAAGAGATGTGCAAGGAATTTGAAAAATTTTAAAAATCTTTGCCATACGCTCTCTGAAAGACATCAGATGTTGCAGGCTTATCTTTCAGCAGGATCAATGGGTCAAGCTGTCTTGCGAGTTAAAGATGGTTCTCCATTTTACTCAGTACTGTACAGCAAAGCCATTCAAGATGCAGTCAGAGAGTTTGACTTCACTGAGACCAATACAAAGGTCACAGTACAAATGCTATATAAGGGAACATCATACAAGAAAGGACAATTCCTTGTCACAGGGAGTATTGACTCCATGGAGTTTGGTGAACTAGTGCTTATTTTGATAAAAAATGAGACCGTTCATTTTGTGGTGTCAGTGTACACAGCAGAATTCCTTCCTCAGTACCATCTGTACTCGGTGAGGAAAGACACTGAAAAGATGCAGTGTCTGAACATCAGTGACTTGATTGATTTCTATCCATTGCCATCTTACATGAAGGATGGATACCAATTGGTTCCATTGAAACACAGTGTGCTGTCACACTAATGGATGTCTTTGGCTGCCATTCTGGTGATAATTGAGCTTTATTCACTGTTTTATATTCAGAAATGGATGATGCACATCACAGCAACATACGCAGTGCCATTACTAGGGTGTTGCCAGACCTCCCAGCCTCAGTTCTAGATATTTTAGAGGAGACACTACAATCGTTGGGGGTGGAGACCACTGAGGATTTTCCCTTCATCCAGGAGGCCGATCTGCTGTCAGTACTGAGACCAATACAAGCAAGAAAAATGGTGGCTGCCTGGAAACAAACCAGTAAGTACGTTTCGACAAAATTTATTTTGTAGTATAACCAAGGATAAAACATCATTCAGAACACTTTGTTAATTTCATCATTTTTATTTTACAGCACAGAGCACTGAAATCCACAGCCAGTCAGCAGTATCCTCTCCATCTTCCTCGACGTGCTCCTCATTCTCTTCCTCCCCCTCGCCGAGCCGCCCGGCGAGCCGCCCGATTACTCCTCCAGGCTGGGTTGACAGCTTCCAGATTCCATGGAATAATTTTCCTGAAGCTTTGATACAGTGTTTAGAGAGGGAGAAAAGGCCAAATCCACGGCTACGTAGAGAAATGATCCGGCTTGTCGTTGCTGCGATGATGAAGGTATGTGCTTCTCCCAGTAAAAACGCCTCAATAGAAGTTGCCAAAAAAATGGTTGCCAAGTATCCAAAGTCACTGCAAGATATTATAGAAGGTGATGATGAGGTGGGACTAGGCTATCACTCACTAGTCAAGCAGTTACAAGCTCGAATTGAAAATGTGAAGCGGTCCTCAGCACCAATGATGAAGAAGCGCAAACAGGGCTCAGATGAGTATGACACAGAGGAAATCCCAGCCAAACAAAGGGCAGCTGTTCAGGACACATATGGCTGCATAAAGTGGGACATGACATTCATGCCAGTGAGTGAGACACCAGAAAGCCAACAGAAAAAGAAAGATGAAATGAAGGCACTTAGTGAACAGACTAACTTCAGTCCAGACGAGGTGAAAACTCTTATGAAGTGCACCTACTACTCCCCAACGTAACGAGATAAACAAGGGAACAGATCTGACAACCCTCATGGAAGAGTGGCCTTTTTTGTTTCAGGAGATTGGCATGGCAATCCATTTCCAAGAGCTCACAGGGATACCACTAAAAGAGACTTTTCTCACCAGTGTCGGAAAAAAAGGGAAAACGGCTTCTGGACTTCATGAAAACCGTTTGTGCAGACGAGAGCAAACGATTTCTGCAGGCTGTCACAAACCTGAAAATTCTGAGAGGACAGAAGGAGGGCTGCTCGGAAGATGTGAAAGATATGGTGCTCCTTCTTCTCTCCTATTTTGATGAAAAAGAAGAGAACCTCTTCCACTATGTAGAGGAAACATGTCTGGCAGAAGAAGTACAAGTGAAAAGCCTGCCAATGACTCCGTGCATCATTGCATGTGGTAAGTCGATACTCAATATTACTGAAGAAACTAAGTTTAATATTACATGAAATGTCATGTTTTTAAGAACACTTTTTGATAGTAATGGCTGGTGTATGATATATATTATATATATATATATATATTATATATATATATATATATATATTATATATTATATATATATATATATAATGATATATTGTATCATAGCTGATAAGAGACGGTAAAAAGGGTAAAAAGCTATGATACAATATATAATTTATAAACAAATGATTTTATATTACACAAACGAATGATAAAATAACATAAATTATAGCATTACTAATAATTAGTAAACATTATTAATGATCATTTCATTGTTTGTTAACAGTAAAATAACTATTAACTAAAGTTTAATTAACTATCAATTTACCATTTATTAATGATGGTTATTATAAAGTGTTACCAAAGATTTTATTTTATTTTTTTTACATTTCTGCTCATTTGGACAGTGGAAGTGTCAGTCAATTTGCTGACCTTGACAAAGTTGTTTTTTTATGCCTAAACCTAACCATTTTCTAACTGTAACCAAGTTGTTATTTATGCCTAAACCTCGCATTTTTATGCCTAAAATTCGCCGACTTGGGAATGATAACAGGTTGTAGGAGAGATAAGGGATGATATGCAGCAAAAGGCCCAAGACGGAATCTAACCTTTGTTGTTGCTGCTGCTGCTGCCAAAAAAAATTCAATTGAATTTGATTGAAGTGAATTTAGTAATTTGATTGTAATCTGCAATTTGTGCACTGAAAAAAGGTGAAAGGGTTGATGCTTGAGATGATGTTAAATGCAATTGTTGATGTTAGCCACTACATAAATCAAGGCATTTCATAATCTAGTGTGATTACAAATTCTTGCCAGTCTCAGCCATCCAAGTCCCTTTCTTAAGTTCTTGAGGGCCTTTTCAATAATTGGTCACTGTTTAATAAATCTTTTATACCTAGTGATTTTATTAAATAGATATTTTATTCCTTATGGACAATTGGCTCAAACCAACAGATTGCTGCCTCCTGCTGTTGCCTTTGTCCACATAGTTACAACCTTCTGAGTGCCCTGAGGAGCACAGGCTGTAATGGGGGGCCTTGCAGTTGAACCACCTCAGTTGTGTCTCTTTTACTGCTGGATTTTTCAGTAGATTTCAACATTTATTTTGATGATTTCTCTAAGCCCCTAGCCATACAATTTTTTTTGTTTAACACTACAAAATCATTTTACCTTCTCAGCACGGTGCAGTTGGAGAATGCAAGGCTGTCAACATTCAGCTTCAGCGAGTACATTGATAGACTTCTGAACTGGTACTGCCATGAAGTGTTTGTATGTTTGTTTGTTTTTCATACCTGTCAAATACTAAAATATATCAATAATAATGTCTCCTTTGTGTCTACTACCCTATTCCTTAAGGGTTAATCGTTCACCTGTCCTATTGTTAGAGCCATTTTGTATTGTCTACTGTTATAGTCTCTATTCATTGCTGTATGTCTGTATATGATTTGTGTTCATTGAAGTTCCCCTTTTTGCACAATAGGTGACGATGTGTGGGGTATCACGGAGAAAGGCTACTTGTAGGTGAAGCCCCTGATGACAGACAGGTATGCTCTTTACTGGGAAGCCACGCATTTTTCTACCGCTGTTGTTGTGGCAGTGTTTCTTGCAACTGTTTGTTGTTTTTCATACAAGTTATTAATTGATCTAGGGGTGCATGTGGTTTACTGTTTGTACCCTGACTTGTGGGCTTAGTAAATACACGAGTGTTGCATGGGCGATTTGGACTGTGAATTATTTACCTTACATGCTGCAAAAGAAGACACGCCAACTAGTAAGCAGTATCAGTCCTTACACCTATTCTTTTATACATGCCACCTTTTAGCCACTTGACAAACTATTCCAACAGGATCTATTATCACTGATATTGTGAAATCACGCAGCTAGAATTTTCACCATCCCTCGTGACTGTTCAGCTTGTTATCACTGATTGGCTGTCTCAAATTTTCATCCTAACTCAGACAAAACAGAGGTTCTTATGATTTACACTGACTGCTTTGCTTAAGAGGTTACTCATTATGCTCGGAACATCAAAGCCTAACAATCGGTGTTCTTGCTGATCAACATCTGAACTTGGACCATCACATTACTAAAGTTTTCAGTCTTATTTCTTGCAGTTCTGCTAAATATGGGTTTGGAAATTATTATTACCAAAAACATTCACCACATTCTGTTTGTAGGAGGCCTTTGGTGACCTTTGCATTAAAGAAAATGAATACACAAAGGACAAACTTTTCTCATGTAGAATGTATTTATTATACATTCAGGGCATGTATGGTCTTTATGAAATGATTATGTCAGAAATATAGTTAGGTGGGTTGGATATACCACAGCCTACAACAATTACAAATCAGCTTTTTGTGATATAATGCTCAGTATTGAAATGGGTATTTGAGCGAGCCAGTATAGATTCAAGATTCTTTATTGTCATTGTACTGCTGCACACAACGCAACAAAATTACGTTGGCTCTCCCTGAGATTAAAAAACACAATATAAAATACACACACACACACACACAAAAAAAGGAATACAGTCTTACAGCTGAACTATTAATTTAGTGAGGAAAGTCCCAGCACTGCACAGACAACCTCTGAACTGTGATGGTAGACACACTGTAAGACTTTTCCTTGCTTTTTTACAGTAACATACTGGCGACACTGTTGCCAGCTAAATACTGTAATAGCCCTTTACAGTATTGCTACTGTAACTTCTTTACAGTAAGGTACCGTAACTAAGCCCTTACAGTTTCACAGTAACTTTACAGTAACATTCTGGTAATTGAATTTTACAGTATTTTGCAGGCAACAGCGTTGCCAGTATGTTACCGTATAACTAAGTCCTTACAGTATCCTTACTGTTATACTGTTTTACAGTAAGAAATATAATACTGAAATGATTGTTGAATGTTACTGTAGTACAGTGGCCTATAGATTACTGTAGAAAAAAACCCATTTACGGTGATATGCAGTAAATTCAATTATTTCTTTATTTAAAAAAAAAACATTACATAATTTTAAGATATACATAATACAAAACTACACAGACCCCAGAAGACTAGTTTGTCGCTTGTGTGTCGACTAATGGGGATCCACAATAAACATTCAAATTTTCACAATGTCAAATCAATGAAATAAACTTCACCTGACATGCTTTTTAAAAAAAAGTGAACAATTTTAAAACCACATGAATTTAAATAACACGAGCAACATTAACTTTTCAAATGCTTTTCAATGAAGAAAAACATGAATAACATTAATTAACCTTGATATAAACATATCAACATCACATACCAACAGCAGGCCATGTGACACTAAACCAAATAAACAATAAACCATGAGCTGTATGAAGAAGAGCTACACAGCTCGAAACATCACAGGTGGTAATAAAATAATTTCTAAGGGAGTCCCAGTGTACAGACTTTATCATGTTTTTCCATCGTCTTTTATTAGTTTGACACCTTTATTAGTTTGGGACCTTTTTGAATGTGCATACCTCCTTTTTTGCACAAACTTAGTATCCACAATGGTGAGTCAGTCTATCTGGGGCAGTCAAAGTGGACACCTGGGACATTGGCCCCTCATCCAGGGTCTTCTGGAAGTGGCTCGCTTAAAGGAGAGGAAAATGTGAGAGGCACAATGATTAATGTGTTGTCTACATAATTGTCAAGTATACTCCAACAGCTTTTGCTGAAACAACTGGTACGTTCAAAGAAGGGGGAGGGTTAATTCAACTTGGATAAAATACATATTTTCCAGACAACTGAAATATTAATAAATGAATAAAAGAACTTTCTAAAATTTTAACTTTTTTGTACTGTTTACGCTGCAGAGCAGCAGCATGGCTCTGTGACGGGTTTTTAATAGTTTTTTAATACAATGAAGTTCTATGGCTGCTGGGACATGGCTGCATTGGGCACCGGCTACATGGAAGAGACTTGTTAGCAAAACAAAATGATTACTGATTTTGTTATTTTCATAGGATTTGTTGACGGTAAGCAATGCATTAACAAAAAAAAACAAAAAAAAGTTTTATTTTACTTCAAATAACAATGGTACCCAACCAATCATTATGTAAACATGATAACAGGCATGGATATACCTTAAAATATCACATTTTACATCACAAAATAAGGCATGTCCTAGTATTGGAACCAACCCATCATTTTCCTACTGAATTAAGAGTAACTGCAATATGCAGCATCAACTTCAATATTGGTCATGATAGGAGCTAGGTGTATGGTGGACTATCAGAATACACATAGTATGGGATGCGGTTCACTTACAGCTTTCAGTACAGTGTTTTTGTGCCATAGTGTGTGAAAGGTGAGAGAGACAAAGTGTGTGTGTGTGTGTGTGTGTGTGTGTGTGTGTGTGTGTGTGTGTGTGTGTGTGTGTGTGTGTGAACTTACCTAATTTGAGGTCTTCCACTCAAACTCGGTGAGTCGTTGGAGGAAGGTCATCATGCGAGTGTTGAGAGTTGATGTCTTCCTCTTAACAACGGCTCCCGTCTTTCGGCTTGTCCCAAATTTGGCGGTGCACTTGGTTCCCTCCTCCGGATTAATCCTCAGAAAGAATCTTTAAGACAAAAATCAATAAATTAGTTCTTTAAATATTTCAACCTTGACACAAATTAATGGCTTCATAGTAATTTCTCTGGGAATGAAATGTGAAATGACACAATGGCTATATTTCCATACACATACACACAAAAAATTTGTGTTGAGAATAGGTTGGTCAAGCTGTTTACATGGAGAGCAAAAGGGTGACACCAAGTAGGCTTATTCCTCTTCCCTTGAATAGTCAGTCGATATTGCCTGACTAAAATGAGGCAATATAGATAATACATTGTAATTTGCAATCCGTAAAAAGGACCCAATTACAAATCCAGTGTTGAATTATATGTTCCTAGTCTGAGGTTTAAGATTGGATTGTTTCTTCCAATTGATTTTCCCTTTGAACTCCTTGGGAAAATTAATCTGTTTGACCCACTTGATTGATTTTGCTATTTTCTGAGCTGATACAATACATGCATCCTGGTATTCCACAATGGGACACCACAAGGAATCAAGTCCAGAAATATAAATTTAGGCCACTTACAAGTATTTTGGACATAGTAGTATAGTGCAAGAGGTTCAGGATTCATAAAAGATATTCCATGCTCACCTTTGTATCAACTCCAGTGTCGCCCAAGCCGACTCCTCGTACTCTATGTTGTAAACGTAGAAGCAACCAAAGAAGACAGCCATGGCAGCGGCAAAGTCGTGTTGCTGGTCCATGTCATATGCCACCTTTCCCTCAATGCTGATCATCCACTGGCCAGCAGACAGTAGTGTTTTGCCTGAAATATACAAACTCAAGTTGTAATAACCATGTACATTTTAGCTCTGCTCTGTCCTAATCACAAACCAAGGCAGAATACAAGTCCAGTACTACTCTGTTTAGTTACAGAAAATCTTAACAAAAATTTTATGAAAATTTAAAACTTTCTGAAAATGTTTAACCCATGATGTTGCTAGCAATAAAGCATAAAATAACACCACTGTGTGGCTTGTCCTCATTTTCACAGCTTTGCAAGATGCCTGCTTGTCTTTGATACCTAACCAGCATAACAGAACATGCACAAGCATTCTTCTCTACTATAGGCAAATATTTATCTTACCAAGCATGATGAGCCTCGGTGTAGCAGGTAAATTCTTCTCTGCCTCAACGGATATCTTGGTTGCCGTTGCCTGCAAAACACAAAAGGAACAGATCTTAAGTCATCTTAGCTATTTTCATGCATTATAAATATACCTCTTGTGTACCATTTGCTGTAAGTAAAAAAAAAAAATCTTTACTTTGTATTTAATACAGTAAGCTATTACTTACGTCTGCCAAGATGAAGATGGAGTCCTCCTCCTCATGGAAGTACTTCATTACAAGAAGAATGGCTGCTATGGCAGTCAGGTCCTGGTTTCTCTCTGAGGTGGCACTCTCCATCTCCTTCAGCAAAGCTTGGATCTCGCTGCCCCACTTCAGCTTTTGGCTTTGGAAGAAACTCACAATCCTCCTGCCCTTTGTGACAAGAGCTTCACCAAGGCGATCATCGATATTAATGCCAGTCAGTGTGAGGAAGTGGGTGCACAGACCTCTTTTCGTGAAAATAAAAGGCCATTGCTCCTCAAGTACACACGGTGGGAGGGGGACATGAATTCATTATGTACCTCTGGAAAATGTATGTTAGCCTCATAAGCTCATCCACATCCGTCATTTCCACAGCTCTTGGGCCCGAAGATCTGAATATGTTTGCCAGGGTCATTCTCTTACTTTCCAACGACTCTCCTTCAGGAAGATCCTTTGGTTGCCAATTTATACAGCCATAGCTGTCTACTTTGGATCTAACTCTTCTGTTGGCGTTGCTGTCATCACTTGCTGTTCTCTTGGGCTGCCGGATTCGATGGCTGTCACTGTTCCGGTTGACATGCTCGACTCTCGTTTTCAGCTGGTTGAGCAGAGAATGGAAGCCACTCCCCAGCTGTTCTCCTTCCTCAGTCGTATCTCCAAAAGTCATTGGATGCTTTGACACAATAGCTTTGGCTATCTCAGCACAGGCAGCTCTGTTGGGGTTGGGGCAGTGTACTTGCATGGCCTCTACCACAATTCTCACAATTGTCCTTCTGTCTCCGGGGTCAACCCTCTTCCCTGTTGAGATGGCTAGTGAGAGTGAGGTGGGCATCTTCTCCCACGGAACCTGGAATCTGTTGATCCAAGAATTCGGACCAGCCTGTGGTTGTATGGAAGGGGGTAAACCAGCAGAAGGGACTGGAGTGGAACTTTGTGATGGAGGGAGTGAACTGGCGGATGTGAGGCCAAGTCCTAGGGGGCTCCTTGTTGAATCTGGGTCCACATGTCCATTTGATTCTTGCAAGAGAAACAAAAAGACATTCAGAAACCAACTATTCAAAAAGGTAAAAGAAACATACTATACACAGCAATGAAATCAGGGAAAGAAATCAACATGAGCTAGCAGCAAACATGACCCTTAAAAGTTAATATAAGATTCCACACATTTCATGTTTCAGAATGTTATAATTTTTCCTTAATTTCTTCATTGCTTTAGAAGATTTTGGTCATCGTTCACTACAATTTATGCCGATATTTGCTTGGCAACATGAGCTGGGCTATCACTATAGTGGCAGATTATTAAGATAATAACCCCAACCCAGATTTTTACTTAAGAGCAACAAATAATGCAACTAGATAAAAATGTGTAACCATTAATGTATCTGACTAAACAACAGTTTTCCCCTCATTTTCCAGACTTTGGTAAGAACACTTTTAATAAAATGTCTTTGAAATTAGGATTACAAGAGCAAACATGGGCCTGATAAAAGGGATAGCAGATAGAATATGACAGCTTCTTTTATACAACGGTTTTCATGGAATAGTCCCATTCTCATTACGATTAGTTAATGTGAGCAAAAAAATACCTCTGTAGACTGTTTATGAATATATACAATTCCCTGGAAGTATAGCTACCTTTTTTCCCCCCGGCCAGACAGGTTTACATAAGAGAAAGCATTATAACATACATGATTCCCAAGAGTTGCCCTGCTGGGACTACCGTTTCTGTTACTGATACAATTTGCATGTATTTCTTACCTGTTCCTTTGAAGGCCTTAATAAGTTTACGGCTCTGTATTGGTGTTAAAAGGTGTTGTAGGTCATCCCTCTCCACAAGCAGAACGTCATCTGCTGTCACCACTCCAACATCTTCTCTAAGGTGCTTGACCACTGTCTTCAGCTGCGCCATGTCCAATTCAGGCAAGGCTTTCTGGATTTCTTGTTGGAGGCTTTCATCATCCATACCTGAAATGGTTTAAGGAGAACATACTGAGTGGTGCAGGGAAACAACTGAGAGGCCTGACACCTGATATATTGGCAGTGGGTAGTAATCACATACACTGTCTGCACTGACACATAGATATTTTTTCTCAGAATCATGTACACAGTGAAGTCCAAGATCAATCAAAAGCACTGATTGATGCACCTCGACAACAAAGTGCACTTGTGTGCAATTAAAGAGTATTAGTGATATTTTCCCAAATACATAACCATGATCAGTGTGGCCCATGACAACAACAAGGCCTTTGCTATATTTTGTTCCTTTGTATATCACTGTCGATGCCTCTGAAGTGCTTTGTCTTGTAAAGCCACTTGTCCTTACTGCTTTCTGAATAAGATCATTATATAAGTGCTCATCATATTCATTTGCTTCACCAACAGCCTGAATTGTAGGAGGAAACAACTGGCCACTACAAAGGTAAGACTGAAGCAGCTGATGCCTTTCTGCCAATGTTTTGCACAGGTGTACAAAGTTATGCAATTTCCTGGCACACTCCTTGAAATATGAATGTTTACTCTCAAACCTTAGGGTCCACAAACGAATCAATGGCCCAAAGCGCAGGATCAGGTCAGGATAGTGCAATAAATAGTGATGCTTTGGCCTCAGAGGATGAAGAGGGAACATGCCACCTCTCAGATACACATATTCTTCAATCAGTACCTTTAGGTAAGCAACCTGACTGTGATGAATTTTGGGAGCACAGATGAGCTCCACAATGTCTTTTAGTTTAAGACACAACTGCCAGACCTGACAATCCACTGGGTTTTTTATGCTATCACCAACATATATTGGTAGCAGTCGCAGGAGACACCAATTCTGTGCTGCAGAGCCCCCAAGTCTTTTCCCATCTGCTCTAACCTCACATGGCTTATTGTTAGAATCACTTCCAGAGTGTTTAAACTTCAATATGGACCTATTCAGTTGGTCATATGTAAAATGCTTTTCAACCTTTACCAAATGATTGATGTAAATAGCCAAGTCATTCGACACTACGCCTTCAAATAAGTCATGGCCCAGACATGGAGGGAGACCACCACACACATGAAAACTTTTCAAGGAGTTAAAGACTGAATCAAATTTTATTCCATGTACTATATTTTGGTCAGTGGTGGACAGCTGCTGAACACTCTGGTTGTAATCTGTGACTGTTCGTGTTGGGCCAAGGGCTAGAGGTGTTTTGACAAAGACATCTCTTTCAATCAAACAATACCTACAGAAATGTTTACTACAGCTGAAATTTTCTGTGAAGCCACCAATACAGTGGGAGCCAAGATTGTCGCCAGAAATGGCAATCAAGGATGCTTTAAGAGTACTGCCAACCTCAGACTGAAAACCTGTATCCTCTAAATCCTTAAGGTCAGCAAGAAGAGTTGAAAACACTTTATCCTGCCCAAAGGACTTAAAATCATCCTCTCTGCAAAGTAACACAAGTTGCATTGGATCAACTGAGGATCGGTTGTGTGGCAAGATCTCACCCATGGTCATGTATACTGCCAGGATTTTGTGTTTTTTTTTACCTGAACCAAGTGGATTTACCACCTCAAATGCATCCTGGTAGAGAATGAGTGACAGTGATGAGGGAGACTCTTTTAAAAGAGTGTTTTCTTTCACATTTTTGCCATCTTTCACATCCTCTAAAACCATGTCAACACTATGGTGCATTTTTGACTGGCTGTACTGCTCTCTCACCGTGGACTGTTTAAGTAGGGATCTTAATGTTTCCTTAACAGGAACATATTGACAAAACCGTTCTTTGCCCACACGATCAGTTCCCAGGTACACCTGGGTGGGTTCGACATAGTTAAAGGTTTTTTTGAAAAATGTCTTTCTCGTTTTATCTGACCTTAACACTCCTTCATTGTATACAGGTAGTTTGTCATCTTGTGAGAGTTCACTGATTATTTTATCGATCTCACTTTGGGGTATCTCTAACCCTGACAGTTTCTCTTGCAGTTTCGCAAGAACTTCTCTCATTCCACAGCTGTGGACTTCTTGAAATTCTTCTATAATGCACTGTATAGTGCTGGCTGGCAAAAGCATTTTGGCCTGCATTTTCAAATAAAACAGTGCCAAATCATTTAAAAGTGTGTTTTGGTCAAAACCTGCATCTTCTTCATGACCATTTATGGATGGATGCTAGCATCCATCTCATCTGGGGCTTGGACACTGTCAATTTCATCCTGACTTGTCTGCTTTGCTGTGAATACCTGCTTATGTTTCCTTGATAAATGGGAAGCAAAGGATGTTCTCACTCTGAAATAATTGGAGCAGCCTTCAAAGGGACAGGACATCTTCTTTCCATCTCTGATGTGAAATCTGAGGTGCATGCATAACACTGAAAAACAGAAAAAAAATCTGCCACATCCAGAAACCTGGCAGGTCAGATTACCCCTGTACTGACACCTCTCTCCACTCTGTGGTTTAGAATCCCTGTGATTCCTGTGCATGTGTGACCTTAGAGCAGAAATTTTTTTAAAAGTGCTTGGGCACTGGTCTATCCCACATGCAAACCTATAGTTCGCCACATTTTTGTGTTTTTTCACATGAATACAAAACGTTTTAAAGTTTTGGGTATGGACGCTACAAAATTTGCACCTGTACATTATTGCAACTGGCAATGGCTTCTCCTAAATTATCAAACACTTACCTTTGGAGGTAGGGGTCAGTGTCAGTCTTGAAGAAACTAAAGTTGTACTGCTACCATCTGCGTATGAATGATGAGAAATGGGAATCAATTACTATTTTTTGGAAATGACAAGCTCAGTCTGAAATGTACGGCAGAAAGCAGTAATGCACAAAGCTGGCGTGTTTTGCTGCTTTGGTAAAAAGCAAATATACCCACTTTTACACAAATTTTCCTGGAATACAAATCTGTCTGTAAGACTTCCAAGCTAGCAACAAAAATTTGACCGCCAAAATGTTAGCTACAACATAAAACACTGCCGAAAACGCGCCCAAGTTCTGTTTATCTGTAGTGCGCAAGGCTTAAGCTAGCTTATGTGACACAAAAATCGAACTATGTTTACAGATATTAACCTCAAACGTGGAGTTATGTTCAAGCAGATAACGTTTGCTGAATAGACAGTTATCACATATACGTCTCATAACGTCAGTGGGATGTTATCTGCAAACCTGCCTTCACATACAGGCAGCAGTTAGCTAGGAGAAAAGAGCTAGCAAACCTGTGGAGGCTTGGAAGATAACTTAATGGATAAAACACACGACTTGCTCCCCTTAAAAATAAAATGTATGTAACGTTAACGTTATAGGTATCGGCCAGGTTGATTCTGTGTCTTTCTGATCCTTTCTTAGCGAACTTACGTAGAGATGACACTGACTGCTCTGCTGAGAGGCTGTGGTGAAATGGCTCGGCAAGGCAACTCGCCAAATATTTTCTCTACAGCCCCACCCATAAAAAAAAAACTAAAACTGGAGAAGCAGATCTGTTTTTGGCGGTCGAATAAATGGTTTAGTATAGCGTTATTTTACAAGCTTTGCTGTGCAGAGTTGAAGGAGAAAGCTAAAAGTAACGATCGTTAGCTAATGGCCAATGTAACGTTACTGTGCACAGTCAACAAACACTGCCCCAGATTTTAACGCTACAGCTAACTAAAATAAAGTTTTATTGTCACGTTAATGGTTAGAATCAAGTATGTAATATCTTACCTTGTTTTACAGCTAACGTTATGTCCTCCTCCGGGAAAAAAGATTCTGCTCTTGCTTTGAAAGTTGACAGTTCAAGACGGAGTCACATGGGGACGGCTAACGTTAAATCGCACACCTGCATTGGTGAGATGCAAGGTAATTTTAGCCTAATTCAGGCCAACAACGTGGTAATAGGTCTATTCAATAAGAATATTTATTATGAGTGTGTCCTTGTTTAAGTCTGAACGTTGACAAGTTATCCGCTCTTTTTGTGATCAACCAATAACTTCAGAATGTATGGAAATTGTGAATATAGAGGATTTTTTTTTTTTATAAAATATGATTTTGGTATCCAAAGGCAACAGTAGTGTTACTGTTGTTATGAAAACAGTATCCTACCGCATATTTAAAATATACAGTAATTTACTCTAGTTTATAAGAAAATTCCCATGATGCAATGCATGTTACAGTTTTATACTGTACAATGTTTTTAAGGTATTTAATTGGGCATTTTGAAGTAATTAACCGTAGCTTTTACAGCAAGGGCTAACAGTGCAGCAGTTAAACAAGTCAGCAGACACACTGGTTCATGGCTGGGCACAGAAGTCACAGAAGGCTTAGGAGGTCAGGTGGTCTCAGCATTTAGGAGCTGACTTGGGCAGCTTGGCTTGGTTCTGAGTATTCTGTACCGTTGATTTGCCTTTTTTCATATGGCATCTGTATTTGCATCAAATTTAAGCTTCTCGTCTAGGACAGTGCCCAAATACTTATATTGCTGCACTGCTAACACTGGCTCAGCCTTAATCACACACAGGGCAGGGGCAGGGGCCTCCTCTGAAAATCAATAAACATTTCTTTGGTCTTGGCCACATTTATTTGGAGGAAAGACTGGTCACACCAATTAACAAATTCATCAAGGACTGGGCCATGATCTCGCTCCACACCCTGCAGAAGACTCACGATCACAGAGTCATCGGCAGACTTAAGGACAAATCTTGATACATGATTGCTCTGGCACTCATTTGCATATAAAACGAATAAAAGTGGTGAACGCACACAGCCCTGAGGGGATCCAGTGGAAGATGAGAGTTTACTGGACAGGGTTCCATTAACCCGGACCCTCTGTGATCCGTTCGTTAAGAAGTCAGTGAGCCAACATACTATACTAAAATCCATATTAAAATTAGATAAGAGCCTGTGTGCAAGAACATGTGGCTGAATACAATTAAAAGCAGAAGAAAAGTCAATAAAAATATATGAAAAAATACCGCACAGTTGCCAGGCACAACACTTTTTTTTAATTTTCCCCCTATGCCATCAGGACCAGGGCTTTTCCTCTCTTCAATACGACCAAAAGATTTACACACAATCACCTCATCAATTTTAATCTTACAGCCTGCAGGCCCATTTCTAAAATTAGAAAGCTCATCATTGAAATCATAGATATCAAACCTAGAGTAGAATTTGTTTAACTCTTCTGCCAATTCAACATCAGGTTTCGTTATGGAATCAAATAATGGTCATTAATATTTAGCGCTTGTGAAACGGTTTGTGAATGTGTGATAAAGTTTTGCAGCTGTAGAAATATTTTGTGCATGTGTGGAAAAAGTTTTGTGCACACAGATATAATTTGCTCATGTGTAAAAGGTTTTGTGTAGCTGTAGAAATATTTTGTGTATGTGTAATTAAAATTTGTGCAGGAATATTTTCAACAGTGAGGTTTCACAAGGTCTGAGAGACGGACACACAAATTTCCTACCTTTCTGTGCGACAGTGAAGTTACATGAGAGACGGACGCACAAATTTCCTACCTTTCTGTGCGACAGTGAAGTTACATGAGAGACGGACGCACAAATTTCCTACCTTTCTGTGCGACAGTGAAGTTACATGAGAGACGGACGCACAAATTTCCTACCTTTCTGTGCGACAGTGAAGTTACAGCTACAAGCTTCAAGTTACGAGTACGGATTTTGGCCCTTTTTTGTAGCCAATCAGCACGTTGCCCACTGACTAGCCACACTGTTAGCACGGAACATACCAGTAAAGTTTTACATTGTAATTAACTAGATATATCAAGGCATGTCATATTTAAAGTATGCTTTACAATTTCTCCCATTAGGCAGATCTTGAGTCAGATTGTCTGGCCAGGGGATGACAGCGATGATGAAGAAGATGATTCATACCCACTGAGCATCCAGGACCAGACAGCTGGATTCTTAAGGAGGTTTATTGAGACAGGCAAGTTTATCATGTTATACTGATAAATGTGTGAAATGACAATTCCAGTATTTTTGTGGTAGGGCTGCATTTCAATTCTCTTTTTTGGCAAACGCTTTGGGTGGTTGTGTTAGTATTAACAGAAAATTGACACTAAAAATTGGGTTCCAGTTAAACTATAGGTGAAACTTGAGTAATGCTGCAAAGTAGTGCTGGAAAAACACCAATATATGCCCCCTTTTTCATTAAAGCTACATTAATAGTATGTGCATTTTTTGCAGTAAAATTAGCCCTTTCAATGCGAGAGTCATCACTGTAGCTCTTCTTTCCACCATACAGCTTATAGCTAGCCTGTTCTTTCCTGATTTGAATTTTCTGGCCCGATGATAAGCTCCTCCTCTGCCCTCCACTTCAGCCCCTCACCGCTTCAACTTCATTCAAAGCTGAAACTGCACATTCTGCAGATAAACTTCCACATTTCAGATCAATCAAGCAAGAGCCTCTGTTGCAGCAGTCAGCAACGCAGCCACAGAAACAGTTCATTCCAAACTTACCTTGTGGCTGAAATGTAGCAGCTTTACCACATTTTCAAACTGAAGATGAGAGAAAAAGTAATCCAACAGGAGCCTTTCAGAGTAAAATGTATACATTTCCATAAAAAAACAACAAATATTTTTTTTCTTTATTTTGGGTTTCTAGAGGCAATCAGAAAGGGGAAGAATTGCTTTATGTGTTTACAAACACAGTTCTAAGCTGGTCAGAAATCACTTTTTTGCAGCTTTAAAAACCTTCAATTTTTAGCCCATTGGCCTTGCTTCTACAGTTTGCCTCCTCTGCTTCTCTCTCCTCACTCTGTCCTCCATCTGCTGCAGTACTACTGTTCATGTATCCAAAATAAAGTGAGCAATAGTCAGCACATAACAAATCTTAGCCAAGACTGCCAAGTGAATGCAAGGAAAGGGATGTTTTTTTTGTTTTGTTTGTTTACATGCAACTAACTACAATCACATAACACTCTATAACATCTTATAATGGTGTAAAGTCTTATCAGTTCTCATTAAAAATGGAAGAGAACATTTGTTCAAAGGCACAAGAGGACAACAGGACAGAAGTTTAAGCTTTTTATCTTTATAACTGTGACGGTGACTAACTATGTCGCAGATTTTGTAACCAATGACCACTATATTTTGTTGGACAATCATATTAAGGGTACATGAATTAGCACAGCGATTAGGGGGCGCCCCGGTGGCTCACCTGGTAGAGCGCGTACCACCTATTAAGGCGGAGTCCTTACCGCAGCTGCCTGGGTTCCGTTCCAACCCAAGCCCTTTGCTGCATGTCATCCCCTCTCTCTCCCCCCCGCCTTTCCTGTCTCTCTCCACTGTCACTATCAAAACTGCCAAAATAAAAAACTTAGTACAGCGATTAGGAATTGAAACAGATGGACGAGAACAGAGCAAGGGGAGAGAAGCAGTATAGAAACAACCTGTAGCAGCATGGCTGACAGACTATAGAGTGAGCTTTTTGAATCCAAAAAGGACATTAATGGGAGGTTTTGAACACTACTTTGTGGATGGCCCAGTTTTCTCTCATAGTCTAAGTGGCCTAAGTACCTAAGGTCTTCCACATGTTTTGGAACATTGCATGTGCCTGGGCACTTCCACAACTATGAAGACTTTTCCAATCATGTGGAGAGCTGCATCGCAACCTGTTACAGGCTTCGGTCTTGTGTAGATACAGCTAGTCATTACGAATGCATTGCAAAAATTGCATTGTTCTATTGTTGTAGCTTTTTAGCTTGTTTTTACCATGTTGTTAGCATGTTAATTTTTTTTACACGTAAACATGTACAACATGAATACATGTTGACACCGTGTTATTTGATACATCAATTTCACAGTTTTGAGCTTTTTGCCCACTTTGAATAATTCTAAGGTGACCTGTGAACAACAGCTAACATGTACACAAGTCACTCAATATGTCCTTGAAAAATCCTGGAAAATGATTTCCTTAAAAGAGTGGGAACCCTAAAAGATACTGGAACCTTTTGCCTGATACTGGTTTTGTACTGTATTTTGTTGGCAGGGCTGTTTGGTTGTGCTATCTGTAGTTCTGACAGTTGGTTCAGGAAGTTAAAACCGATGGCATGATTCATTCTGTCATGAAAATAAAAGTCAACATTTTGGAAATGGTCTGTTACTATAATAATTGTATATAATACAATCAAATGTATTGAATTATAAGCCCAATAAATGTCTTTAATCTATTGTCTGCCTTGATTAGTTGTGTGAATAACATTCAGTGATCTTTACACAGACTATATAATGTTTATCAAAAATGACAATTAAGTTAATAAAATGTATGTATGAAAAGAAGAGAACCTAATAATAGATAATAATGATCATTGTCACTCTGGGCCAGGACACTGCTGAAAAAGATTGTCAGTGTCATCTCAATGAGGCTTTCCAGGTTAAATAAAGGTTAAGTAAAAATACATTTATAAAAACAATAACTTTCATGGTCAGACCACCTTTTATTCAAGTCAGAGCAGTCCTCTACATTTTGCATAACATAATTTTGCTGTGAGTTTGAAACATTGGAAATGATCTGTAAAGAGTAATTTGGACACATTTTTCATTAATTTCTTTCTATTCAACTGTATGAACAAGAAGAAAAACATTTTTGACCGGAGGGGGACTTTCAGTTTGTATGCATTGTGCCTTATGCTTCCTGTCTTAATTCAAGGACACTTTCTACGTAGTGGACTACAGCACTATAAATGTCTGCCCCAAAACACAATGAAGGAGCAGTGGGATTGAAAAGTTGATTCAGTCCTTCCAGTTCTTCAATGCCCAGGGGAGATGCCAGTTCAGGAACCCGTACTCCAATTTGTTCCATATCCGTAATTTCCATGTCTGGAACATGGACCCCCTGAAATACAATACGGTACAATAATACAATACAATAAGGTCACATGCTGTAAATCTGATTAAAAGTTTATTTGTTTAATAAAGCCTATTTGTCTGAAATGCTTAACAACCAGGTTTATGCAATAAACCCAATTTACTCAAAATGCATCAAATTTATGTACTTTTTATTAATATACGCAATGTATTTTAAATTTATAACTAGATATTTCCAATTTTTAAATCTTTTTTCCATTCACCCCACACCTACAACAATATGTAACTACAATACATAAAAAAAGAACAGTCAGACCATCTTGTTCCACATTTAACAATTTATTAACGCTCCTCAAGGCATGTGGCACGTTTGGGCATTGCAAAATCTCAAAGGCAGCAACACCACTTCCATTCAACAGCATGGTACACTGACATAACAGCACACACCCACAAAAAGAGCAGCTAGCAAGACATACGTGTACACAGAACCAGTGCTCATACAAACATGTTGTATTGTGTGCAAAAAACAAACAAATCATAAAAAAGAAAATGCCCTCTGGGAAAATCCCAATAAAAATATAAAAAAAGAAAGAAAAAAAAAAGAAAGAAAATGCCCTCTTAAGGTTAAGTGCTCTATTTTCAAACATTTACTCATTGCAAACATTTTAAAAGCTAATTTAAGGGAACTCTAGGCTTCTGAACACTGTTCTCTCTTCTATGATTTCAGAAGGCTAACAATTCCTGGGATTCAATTTTGAAATTAGGATCCAAAACATTATCACAAGGCTCAGGTGAGCAGCTGTACCCCATTGGCCTTAACACTTTGCTGCTTGTTACATGAGACAAAGAATATATATTGTAAACAGACCTTTCTGCAACAATACGATAAACTCTCTCAAGAACTGTGCAAACAATTGTGTGAAACCTGAGGTAGACAGGTAAATCAGGTAAATCAACCATTATAACTGTAATGCTTACAGTATACTCACATTTCAAGGAATCCCTGAGATCAATTTTTTTCTGACATTTTCTGACCACCACCCTAACAATCCAAAACACTGCCATAAGGGCTCAGTGGTTGAGTGGCGGCACCACCACACTTTCCATGCATGTTTAATTACGAATGCAGGAATATAAAAGGAATATTCTGCAGTAAAAATATAACAATCAAGAACTGTGAAAAACACAAGTTGAAAATTTTACATCTAAGTTCACTCAAACAAGTACTGAAATTTGCAACAAGTCAACCACTTTGATATACATTTTCCAGAGGGAAATATCAGTGTATCAGGCCAATTACTCTGGAGCGTCTTAATTGTCAGTGCTTGGACTTTTGATGAAAGCTTGGTTGTGTCCAGTTCCACCAGGATGTTCTGAAACACTTCAAATGTGCACTTGAGGTCCTTAGGGTAGCTTAAGTTAAGCGCATAAATCAGTCCAAAAAGCATCACACATCCAAGGATGACACTTCGTAGGTTGTGCAGAACTTCCACGCCTTCAAGTACAACTCCAACATCTGCAAAAGGCTCGTCTCCAGGACCGGCCTCCTCCACCCGAGTGACGTAGATGCCCATCGTTGTCTGTACAATCCCCGACTCAGCCTCTCTAGATTCACTGTCCTGGAGGATAAACAGAGAACAATGAGTTGTGTCCCAATGCCGGTCACATTGTGATATTCAGAATTTTTTAAGGCACACTGTTTTTCAAACTCTGACATTACAGATATGTAGAATCATTCAAATGCAAAATAATGGAACATTTTTCAAAACCCCCCAAAAAACCCCAGAAAGACCTGAAACTGAATGTCCATTTCTGTCTAACCAGAAGTTTGCAAAATCACTCAACAGTTTAGAAAAATGGCCAGCTGGACAGTTTTCATAAAATTACCTCAACTCACCATCGATGCGTACAAAGGTTGCCACCTAAGTAGTAGGCTACTTTTGTAAACCTGCAAGCCAACAAACCAATCTACATGCATTGTGATCCTTCAAAAGTTACAAATACTCCCCCGCAGTCAGCTGTTATTTACATTGGTAAATTATGAAACAGGAAGACTATAATACGAATTAAAAATAAGGCCAGTGCTAAGGAGAAGAAGAAAATCCTGATGGAACTGGACATAACCAAGCTTAAAAGTGCAAGCACTGAAAATTAGGATGTTCACGTGATTGTGACTAACTTGCCTGATACCCTGATATCTCCCGCTGGAAGACATATCAAAGTTGTTGAATTGCTGCAAATTTCAATATTTGAGTGAAATTTGTATATGCTACATCAAGTTTAAAGTGTTTCTGACAGTTCTTAATTTTTAAAAAATTTTTGCTGCATTATTTTTCTTTCATATCGCTGCAGTCATGTGTTACTGTTTTAATTTGTCAGGAAATAACGTATTACTTCCCTATCTACACCAAATCTGAGATCAGCATAATGGTTTGAGTGTTTCATGATTCTGATCCATAATTTCCATACTTTGTACTGCCAACTGTTTTATACTTTACCGGGGTCATTTACAGCTGACAAGTTTCTCATTTGGCTTGTAAGATCAATCATGCTCCACACTGATAGCTGCATAGTTTAATCTTTCAGTGCACACTACACACACGGGCAAAGCTAGACTGTGATGCCTATGAGACAATTAATATAACTATCAATGTGAGTATATCCATAACACATTTATAATATAAAGAGAGTAGGTTGACGTACACTTAGCGCGTATTCTTTGACGAGTGTCTCTATGTCCTCATTGAGGTAGACACTTAGGCTCCTCAGGTCACAGTCGTGCTTGATGTTTGTCTTCATTCTGAAACAAGCATACCAACAAGATCCCAAAGAATATAACATTAGTCAATGCATTGATCTACAGTTTAAGTAATGCTGAATTTTAAGTTTAATATATGAAGTAATATTTTAAGACTAGAGCAGCCAGAGCTGTACTTGCTGGACGCCCTCCCTAGACATGTT
Source organism: Centroberyx affinis (assembly GCF_046629955.1). Lineage (NCBI taxonomy): Eukaryota > Metazoa > Chordata > Actinopteri > Beryciformes > Berycidae > Centroberyx > Centroberyx affinis. Next base: position 85,314 of record NW_027283953.1, on the reverse strand, counting down.
AAGTTGTCACCACATTATCCTGATGACTTTGATATAGTCACTCATATAATTTCAAATATATATGTACAATATAATGTACATTTTCTGATTGTACGATAAATACTTTGCATGAGAGAAATTGTTTGTCGTTTGTGTGTATTAAGCTGCTTTGATACAAAGATCACTAAAGGTCTCTAAGAATCAGGTGGTGAATGTTTGGTAATATGAATTTACAAACGTATATTTGCTACATGAAATCACTGTTGGCCTGCAAATCTGTTTAACTTTTAGAAAAGAAAGGAGAGGAGAAGGAATGAGGAGGAGGAGGACAAAGAGAAAAATCCTAAGACGTGAACAGGGCTAGTTAATTGGTCAAATGCTTATGAGGCTATCGGGCTGATAACGTTAATTGCAAATGTCGCCTATTTTTAATTACTGGCTCGTTTTGATTAGTAATACGTGAAATGTTGGCTAATCAGAAAAATAGCTAACTAGCTAAAGTTAGCTGATATTATTAGCACCATGTACGAGTTAGCTAAGTTAGCTAACGTTAGTAGACTAGACGAAAATGTTTGCAATGATGGAATTATTGGATATCAATTGCACTAATAAAACATACGTACATTGGCAGGTTATATAGGATGAGTGCAGATGTAACTTACCGGTCACAATCCAGTCCGCGGGCTGCTCTGAGGTGAGATGGCAGACAGGTGGAGAGAATTCTGATGTCACTTCCGCTTCTAAACGATTTCATTTCCCGAAATATATATGTAAACCAATCTCATACATTTTAACTAATTGAATCTTGCTTGTTCCACAGCTAGCCATATTTAAACAATGTTCATACGTTTTAACTGATTAAATTGAATTGTTTTCACAATTAACAGATTTATGCTTATTCTAAGGAATTTGAATACATTTTGAAAATATGATTATTTAAATAAAATCAAATAGATGCAAATACTTAATAATAAACTATGCCATGATTCATTTTTTTGAGTGCAGCGTAGCTATCTTGTAAAACCCACCAGCTAATAAGGCATAATGGCTAATGTTAGCTAGCATTACCCAGCTAACAAAATTACGTTGTCACAACGTCGTGGCAACGTAACCAGATTCGTCGCAGCAACGTAAGCCGTTACGTTGTGACAACCGGAAAAGTGAAATTCCTGTATTCGTCGGTTGGTAGTGTGGACGTTGTCTACACGTCGTGGCAACGTGATTTATCAGTTGTGCTACTGCAAATCCCAGGTACAATTTTGCATATTTATATGGGCGGACTTAGGATGTCCTCATTTGCCCAGAATTTAGTGAAATCATATATTGGCTCTATTTTATTTAATAATAATTATTATTGTTATGTTATCTTGCTCACCTCACCCAGAAATCAACGAGTCAATATGAAATGAAACAACGTTTATTAACTAAAATGTGAATGAATGAATGAATGAATGAATGAATGAATGAACTTTATTTTGGTTGTTCACATTAAAAAAAAACTGTACATTTCTCGAGATTAAAATTATTATAACCAAAATAGGGTTGGGCAGAAGCAATGCTTTTTTTTAGCCCACCCTGTACATTACATCAAACAACTCAACAAAATAACAAAATAATGAAACAAAAAATGTATGAAACAAATGCAGGCTTCACTCCTCATCCTCGTCCTCGTCCTCCACCACCGGGAGTCGCCGTCCCTGACAACAACGCATCACAAAAAGTAAGTTGGTTTTCATTTTATGTTCATGTTCATGTATGTATGTAACAGGCCTCCATAGTTGCGGTAGGCCTGATCATATGCTCCAATATAAAAAGACATGTTTTAAGTGCTCTTAAACATTACCTCATATGCCTTCTTTTTCAGTTGCGCAGGAGCGTGTTTCAGCGTCTCCGCTATTAAACACTCCACCTCTTTCTCCCCTACTCCAGCCTTGCACTTCATGATTGCTTCTGCAATGCACAGAATAAAAAGGCAGAGGAACACTCTCTGAGCCACGTTCACTCATACAGTGGACTAGGAAGGCTAATGTAGATATATAGGCACTAACTAAATTATCGCTTCACAGACAACATATGTAAACTATGATCTGTTTTCTCCACTGCTGTAGCCAGAACAGCAACTGTTTTTTGCTCAGGGTCGATTATTGGCACCGCGCCATGTAAAATAGTTTGCATAGGCTTTTTAACCATTTTAATACCAGTATTTTGGTGTATTTTTTTTTCTATTAATACTAGAAAGGCCATGGGCTGGCGTTGAGATTTTAAATTTAAATTTCTGAAACACTAGGAAAACTATGGTCTCATCCTCGCATGACTCTTTTAAAGATTCTTTGCGCGGTATTGCGCTTCTTTATTTCCATGGACTATCCAAACATGAATATCAACAGCTACTCGTCAGAGGCTATTATTTGTGGCTTTATTATCTATGTTCTCTAAATTAATTTGCATTGTGGATATAGTCTTTTTATGTGAATTTATGCCCCTTAAAATTTTTGGGTGAAGCAGACAAGATTTAGCTCTTTTTCAAGAAAAGTGGCAGCAGTGTAGAAGCTACTGTAGAAGTGAGTGAATAAGTGAGTGTTATTTTCAATAACCATAACAGCATAAATAATTGACATGAAAATCTCTAAATAAATATACAGTATTTGCCCTACAAAAGTGGGAGATTACTGAGCTACAAAAATTGATTTAGTGAAGTTTTAAAATAGTCCCCCCAGAGTCTTTGAATATATGTGTCAAATTGCAGAAAATTGCATCACTCATTCTTTTTTTTTTTCTGGGGAAGGACCCCCATGCCCCCCCGCTCTAATTGTGCCCCCCCCCCCCCCCCCCCGAATTTTGGCTTGCATGACGCCCCTGCCTATAGGCATGCTCCTGGATGAGCCTATAAACTCTCCGTGTTCCAACTCTCCAACAAAAATAGGATGGACCCAGCACTTTCACTTCTTTTTACTATTTAAAAGAATGAATATTCCGCATCACTCTCCTTACACACTCCCCTGGATTGGCACCACCAATGAGGCTGAGATGGTGAGTCTGCAACATATGACAGGCGTAATCAAATTAGCTAGTTGGAAAAGGAAGAAACTCTTTAGACAACTGAATTTAAAATTGTGTGTTTTTTTGTTTTTTACTCATTTTAAAATCTACCACACAAATAAAAATAAGTTGTAACACTAGGGGATTAAAATAATTAGTCTTATGTGTTAACACCTGTAATGGTATTGGAGCTTGAATTAAATTAAACCAAATGCTTAAATACCCACCACTTTCTTCTTAAAATCAGCCTCTTTGAGGTGTTGTTCAAAATCTGAAAATTCAGATATAGTCTGGGCCACGTCAATTTCCAGGGCTGTTTCCTATGGCGCAGGGAAAAGGTCAAAATTAAGACTACTGAGAAGCCGGCGGAGGCTATATCCCTGCCGAAGCCAGCTACTGATCTGGCCAATGATAAGCCGGCGCTGGTTACTGAGAGGCCAGCGGTGGGAAATGAGAAGCCGACTACTCATTCGACCAAGGTGTAGCTCCATGCGTCTTACCTAGCAACCCACTGGATCAGCTACTGGCTTGGCTGGTCATTAGCTTCCGAGGCTGGGAACTAGCACGCCGAGGCTAGCAACCCGCTGGATCGGCTACTGGCTTGGCTGGTCATTAGCTTCCGAGGCTGGCTACTAGCACGCCGAGGCTAGCAACCCACTGGATCGGCTACTGGCTTGGCTGGTCATTAGCTTCCGAGGCTAGCAACCGGCTGGATCAGCTACTGGCTTGGCTGGTCATTAGCTTCCGAGGCTAGCAACCGGCTGGATCAGCTACTGGCTTGGCTGGTCATTAGCTTCCGAGGCTGGCTACTAGCATGCCGAGGCTAGCTAGATTAGCTACAGATTTGGCCGGTCACTTTGTTCTTTTGTATTTTATTGGCGGATTGGAGCCAAATGCGGCGCGTTACCGCCACCAACTGTAGACAAATGGGATTTATCTAGATTCTTTCAATTAGTCTGTTTTTTGTTAATAAAAAAAACATTCTTTCTCCTCCGTTTCCGGCAGCGTAGTCACCGACTTTCCTTTGCTGACAATTTATGTGCGGCATATATTTGTGTATTATGTGTACTCCTGTTTCTTATTTTTATGTAATTGTGTTTTAAAGTTTTCCCTCTATGTTCCTCATATACATTTGTGTCCTTAAATTTGATATAACATGCTACGATTGTTTACCTGAATGTTTGTATATTATCCTTTTGCTAATAAAAAAATAAGAAAAATAAATGTGCGGCATTGCTGCTTAGAACGTGCATGTGCACAAAAATATCTTGACTTCAAAATATGTTGAATTGTAGGCTACTCTACATTTCAGACCATACAACTGACAAGAAAATGTTATGTTTAATAGTTAATAAAGACCATTGGCCATTACATTTAAACCTACCATTACAGTAATCACCCATTATATTTAAACCTACACCAGTTAGTTTACCCAGTGAAGCCCAGCTGTCAAGTTGCCCTTTCTGTGGGTTATGAATATGAATGTATAGTCCAACTGATTATGTCTGAGAACGATCTGGTACAGCAGGGTTCGCCTAGATGGACAGTGTAATAGGTTCATGTAGACAGGCTATTAGATCTGCATTGGACTACATGTAAGCTGCAGTTTCGTTTAACTGCCAATAGATGTCACCATAAACACTGTAAGTCTTCTCTTAGCTGACTGACCGTTCACTGTGAATGGTTCCACAATTTGTCAGTTTACAATTGTTCAGTTTCTATTGCTTATGAGAGCCACAAAACGTGTACTCTGTCATGGATGTGATTTAAAATGTAGTGAGGTGCAGTACTCAAGTAAAAACGTACTTCAGTAAGAGTAAGATTACTGACTGAAAAATACTCCCCAAGTACACATACACAAAAAAGCTGCTCAATTACAGTAAAGTGAGTAAATGTAATTAGTTATTTCCACCCTTGCTTATGAAGGCATGTGTTTAACTTATTTAATGCACACAACATACTGTAACATGACAGGGGAGTTGGGCTCAATTCTGGCATGCCATCTACCTTTGTAACCAGTGGGCAGGGCTAGGTAATGAATAAATATTATACTTCCTCATTCTATCAGTGGCATGCATCCTGTCTAAACCAAATACCCTAAGTTAAATTTTGGAATTACTTTAGAACTTTGATTTAAAATTTGTTTGATATTGCATTTCAAACTACGATGCAACCCAACATAACCATTTAACTTGATTTTCCATATAGCATATATGTAAGCAAAAGTTCCCCCATTCGAATAATTTTCAGTTTTGCCAAGCTGCACCACAAGTCACCACTAAGTGGCTGACACAACACTCAAAACAAGATGGATTGATATGACGCAATGTTGGTCAAAGGTTCATTGTATTTATTTTACATGAATGCATGGAATACCAAAACCAAATAAAACCCAATACCCAAATAAAACCCAATACCCATTTTGAATGTGAGCACAAAACCTTAAATACACAGAAACAATCCTTTGTTAAAAAAATAAAAATAAATAAATGAATGAATGAATGAATGAATGAATGAATGAATGAAATAAAGATAAAATACATAAAATAAATAAATAAAATAAAAATGCATTTAAAAAAAATAATAATTAATTGAATTGGGATTGAAAAAACAAAAAAGTCAGCAGTTCCTCATGCTTGGAAAGCCTAGACCAACAAAATGAACTGGGGGAACACTGCAGTCTGGACTGATGCTGAGTCCATGTGACTTTTGTTTACAAGCCATGGTTCACTTGAATTTGGGCAGTCTGGACAGAACAAAACAAATACAAAAACGAAACTTTTCACCTAGTTTGGACCAAAAACTATAGCTGTGATCATCGACAGTGCCTACATTACGGCAGTCCAAACCCAGCGCTTGCCCCGAAGGCAAAAACCATGTGGCTCTTAAATTCTGTATACGTTTTATGGACGGTGGGCAGGTACAGTGTGTTGGTGCATGTGTTTGGAATTCAAACTTTGCTGCTATATTATTTTTTTGCGGTCCTTGCCGTTCATTTTTATTCTGCCCTATTAAAAGTTGCGCATCACTTTTTAATAGTTGTTATCGACTATTAGTCGATAACTTCAAGACTAGTCTTCAAGACTAGTTAAAGACAATTTTTATAACAAGTTCTAACCGAAGGTCCCGGTACCGGGACCCCCATGGCATAGTGAGGAAAAGTCGCTGTGAAAAGTTGAATTGTGTTATACTGTTTTGAAAAGATGGTGTCTTGAGATTTCAGAATCCGTAAAATTGTATGTTGTACAAACTATGTCTGATTATCAATTATTTCAATAATAATGTCGTACAAATATAAACCTCGTAAATATAAGAGCCAGTTGTGTTCAAAGGCGCCGGGATAATTTTCTCGTCAGTCTACAACAACATGCTTGGTATTGCTGAAAACTAGAAATTGTAAACTGACACTAAACGCAACACCACCCAAGCAACACAACATCCGCCATTTCCAGGGAAACGTAGCAGACTTCACGTTTTATAATCACACTGACAAAAATCTATGTTCTTACCAAAATATTTCACCAAGTTTTGTTATTTTTGCCAAAAACTACAGCTTTTAGTTACTCACGTTTCTACCGGCATTTTCTCTTCATCGTGGGCCCTTAGCGATCATCTGGGGCTTTACACCAAGCCTTTTAGACCAGACAGACTGAAAGCCTATGTTGGGAACTCATGGTCTTTGTTGCCATCTGGTGGCTGTATCGAAGTACTGACACCAATGAGTCTGGTACCATTCGATTCCACTGACAGAGGAATCTAGAGATCACATGACCTGCAGGTCCCAGCCGTTGTCTATAATGGCCAAAGCATGGAGACCGCCTGAATATATCGTTATAAATTGTATTATAAATGTTGTATTTTAGTGTATTTTCATCAAACCTACAGTTACAATTGTAGTCAAGGAGTAGGAGAACACATTCAGTTGCATCATTATCCATGGGATCTTGGTTATTATGGTGATATTGCCTTTGAAATTTACATTATATACTAGGCAAGGATGAAGATCATATTTTTTCCTTTATTGCATCTCCATTTACTCTGGAATGGTAATAGATATAGGTTACAATGGATTCATATTCCTGAGCTTCTTACCTATAAAAGGAGACCAGAACTATGCATATAGGCCTTATGGTTGAGGAGCTACTCCTGATTCATTTTGGGAATGTCATTTTAGGTGTTTTTCCTGAATTTTGGCTAGGGTCCAAGTTTAAGAACGTGTTTATTTTAATCATTAAAAGTTAGAGAAGTCAGGTATTTTATATTTCCAACTGTACACGCTACATTATGTCACTTATGTGGACATTTTCAAATGTATTTAAGCATTACTATACTTGAGTTTTAAGAGTATATCATCACGACTGATAGTCACATGCACAAGTCTGTAAGTACTGTTTCTAACATTACCTCTCAAATGCTGACCGTGTTCTGCCCAAGATGTACCAATGAGCAGTGTCCAGGGCCATCTTTTGTGCATCTTCAGGGGTTGTTATGATCCGTCGGGTGCCAGCCATGTCGATGATGTCTTCAAGGTCCTCAGGAACCTCTCCAGACCAAAGCTGTAAAATAATTATCTGAGTTCAATGTCTACATCCAATGCACTTCATTGTACAACCAAATGGAGTGGAACATTTGCTCCTGTTTCTTCAGTGTTCCTCAAAATATTTTCACACTTGTGTTGTTTCTAATAAATTGGCATCGGTCTCCTGTTTGCATGTATTAGCAGTGCTAGTTCAAAACAACAAAATATGATACCATTTCCCTTCGATAACATGCAAGACATTCCTGCTGCTGATATTATGGCTCTAAACACAAGTAAAATAAATAATGCTATGCTATAAGATGTAACAAGCACAGATCCTGTACAGATTCAAGTACAGACTTCCAAGGCAAGTCAAGTCAAGACTTTATATAGCACATTTCATGCACAAGCAGCTCAATGTGCTTCACAGAAAAGTAATTAAAAAAAACAATGGTAAAAAGTAACAGGGTTTCCCATACATAGACAACTTTGCGGTGGCCTGCCACAATATCAGCACTGACCGCCACAAATTATTATTTTTTTTTTCACTATTTAATTGTAGAGCTGCGTGTAGCACATTGATTCATTCAGCCCCACTTGCTCCGCGCCTTCTCTGTCTCTTGCTCACTCTCTCTCTCTGTCGCTCACTCCCTCGGTCTCTCTCTTGCGCGCGCTCACTTGCTCTGTCACCGGACCCGTCTGTGCACCTCCCATCGCACACACGGGCGTGAGGGATATCTTTTTTTTACATGCCAAGAAGACAGCCGACTGAATTGCCGAAAAGAAGAACTAACAGTTATTACCGTTATTTGGAATACAGCTGGGTTTCTGAGATTAGCACGCGGTACAGCTGCTAGTCAGTATGCACTGAGTGGACTGATAACATTAATATTAACTTTTTAACTCTGAATGTTGGCTCCCTCTATCCAGATTAATATAGAAAAATATTTTCAAAGATGGAAAATGACTCGTCCTGAGGAGGAGCAGGAACAGTCTGGACCACAGGAGCTGCTGAGCAGTAAAACAGAGCAGATACTGTAACAATGTCAAAGGCTAGTAATTTAACAACAGGTGAGACTGACAGTACAGAGAGATGTAGCAAGGCAGAGGGGCAGAAAAGCAGTTTTCTCTGTAAAAGGGGTTTCATTTCTATTCTTCTGTACCTTGTAGACAAAAGCAAGCAACAAACAGAACAGTGAGTAAAATAGCAATAAAAACCATACAACACAAGATAAATAGAAAGAATAATAAAACAATACTGCGATAACAGCAATGAAATATTAATAAAAACAGTGATCAAATAACATAAGATGGATGTAACAGTATTAACAACAACACAAGAGTGCAATATATAGGCTCTAATCTAAGGCTCTGGAGAACAGGAAGGTTTTGAGGTTACTTTTAAAAGACGACAAGCTTGGAGCGTCGTGACTAAAGTCAGATCGTCTGAGAGACCTAATTGGCTCGTATTTGACAATCTGGGAAATGTAGAGCGGAGCTAATGCCTTGTAGACAAGTAGCAGGATCTTAAAATCAATGTGTGATTGTACAGGAAGTCAGTGCAGTGATTTCAGAACAGGTGTGATATGGGCTGTTCTTTGTCCTAGTCCACACCCTGGCGGCTGTGTTTTGAATGAGCTGCAGTCGATGTATGGTCTTTTTTTTTTTTTTTAGGTAGATCACAGAAGAGGGCATTACAATAATCAAGTCTACTGGTAACAAAGGCCTGAAGTTTTTCTGAATCTGCATGCGATTCAATTCAATTTTAGCATTGCAGCACAGTTATCGGTTAAATAATTTCACTAACAATACTTAAAAAAACACTGTATTTATTGTTAAAATTCAGAGTAATTAGGTTACTGTTATGAGTTTGGAGCAAATTGTGGAATGTTAAGTTTCACTTTTCAGAGATCGGTGTAGATCAATTTATATACATTTATCAACTTTTGCTTTTGTGCCTCTGTATAGGAAACACTCCATACTCTAGAGGCCATATGACGAAGCACATAATCTTACGAAATGACAGATGACTGAGTGACCTGAATTTGCCTTGTGACACTGAAGAAAATGTTGTGCTTTTTCACTGAGGGGCATGGAGCCAAACCCTACCTATAAGGGGATGGCTGAAAAAGATTTCACGGTAAACTACTGATTTAAGAACTTCTCAATTAAGCATTCAGATAAAACAGAAAAGCATACTGACCCTCTCCAGGTTTTCCTTCAATTTCAAATCCGGAACTTCTTCAATGGTCACTGTTGTCTTCTCTGGAGTTTCTGTGAGAGCATGGTAGAGAGTTCTGGAGAGGAACTGGGGAGCGGGCCCTCCATGCACCAGAGACATCGCTATGATCATACCAGCATAGAAGTACTCATCTTTGTCCATTGCTAAAAGTTGGTGTCCACCATTTAAACAAGACTTTGCTTGCCTAGAACACACCTGAAAACAAATCTACGCCAAGCCAGGGCACTCAAAATGTTCATGTATAAATTAAATTAATTCCTTATTAAGAACAACGGCATAGGTCTTTGTCCAAAGATACGGTGCATATCCACAAGACAAGGGCTGGGCAGTAACTGTATGATAAACTTCACTACACCACAGTTTATTCAGAACTTGTGTTGTGATTTGCTGAGGCGTGTTCCAAGGATTTCCATTATCTCCCAATAACGCACTGGTAACCTAAAATTTGGTCATCATTCTGTTTCATTTGCGCTCTCTTGATACATCACACCAAACACAATGACATAAATTAATTTGTAATCTAGCAACCCACCTACAGAGGTGGTTTGAGCAATTACATATCATCATCATCATCTGGATTTATATGTGTCTTGGGGTACATTTACATAAAGTTTCAAGTCTCTGCAAATGGATTTTCAAATCGTAACCTACTAATATGAATTGAAGCTAATGGCAGTTTTGAAAAACTTTGAAAAACGAAGATTTAGTATTGGTAAATAGTTGGCAGCAATGTAAACAATATCTGATTTGTAGTAAATGGGCTTAACATGTCAAAACACCATAAAGTTGTCCTTAAAGTTGTATCTTACCTGAACTAGAGTAATTGAACAATTTGCTGCCTTCTGGTCCCACAAAAAGGGCACTGCTGTGTAGGTAATCCAGGACAACAGTAAAAAACTCCCGCTTTGGCCCTCCTGTATCAATAGCTCCTTCCGCCACTCCAATATCGTCCATAAATTTTACACTTATACGCCACTGAGGATGAAAAGACTTCCGGCTGAGTGCCAGTGTGGCACCCATCCAGATCTGCGACCTGCACACACTGATGTAGGATGCTGGACTGCCATCGCTGTCATCAATTGCTCTTTCCAGTGTGGCGAGAACATTCCCAATGTTTCTGTATGAGAAGATTGAAGTACAAATGATGGACTTGATTTAGCAGAAAGCCAGTGCTGCTACTAACACTCCAGACTCTATGACATTATTTTAACCAACTATGCATGCAAGACAAGTATCCCCCTAATTCTACGCTATAAAAAAGGACAAGTCAAGAAAACTACACAAGATTGCATTAATAGTTGTATAATAGTATATTGACAAATCCCACAAAAACAAAGTACAAAATGCAGTAGATGGTTACAATGGTCCAAGTATGGTATGTTCTAACCGTTCATTGGCAATTGAAGAAGTGGCCTGGGCATCAGTCACTGGCTCAGGGCTCTGCTGGTGTTGCTCATTCCTAGGAATAAAGAATTAAATTAGATAAAATCTGACCTCACTGAATGACAGCTGGTGTGGATGAAATCAGATAAATAACATGAAATTATTAAGTGGAGATAAGACATGTATTGCTTTTTACGTAATAAGTAAAATCCTAACAGCTATTCTAAAAACAACAGAGCCAATAGATATCCAATATTTGAGTTTTGATTCATCCTCTTTGTTACAACCAAGTGTGTTTTCCCGAGGGTCTTTCAATCACCCGTGTCAGTGTGTCTGTCCATAACTGGACAGGATATTCACTATTGAAAATGTTTCAAATTTGCAAAAGCTCCAAGCCATACAGCAAGGTTGTAAGGGGGGGGACTGCCATTGTAATTCTTGTGAAAATCTTGCCGTTGCATTCTGAAGAGTTAAAAAGTTCTTTACAGTTGAGGTGATATCATCAATTATCAAGTTACACTAGTTAAAACACAACTCAATAAAGGCATGACTATCTTTGTCAAAGTCAGCAACAGATAGTAATAGTCTCTGTTTAAGAAAGTTTAAGTAAACAAAACTTTAATAAATAATCACTGACGAGAAAGACTCTTCCAGTGCACTTTGCAACGGTAAATCTTCGCTTTCTTCTCCACTTGTCATCTCCTCTCCTACTTCCTCATCCTCCTCACTGTCTCTCTCCAGCTCAGCTTCTTCGTCTTCAGCTTCCATTTCCTCTTCCTCTTCCTTTGTTAGGTCAATACACAACCTAAAACAAAGTAAGCAACCAATGAGCTCAAAATGTCAAAAAACTGCTTCATCTCAGTGGTTCATAGCCTCATTCAAGCCTCATACTCCACCCCTTAACTCCCACAATTTACCATGGACGCTCAATGAAACGCCCTGAATGAATACTGATGTGTATGTAAATATGTTTGTCTTTCCATTCCCTGTGTGAGAAAATGGCTAAGCTGGACGAGGAGACACGGAGCTCTCTCCTCTTGATGAACGTTACACCTCGATAACGGGAGAAACCCTATTTAGTGGCATTGGGCCAGAAAAACAGCGTGACAATGACATAATGTTAGAGAGGAAGATGAGAGCTGCGACTGACCCAGGTACTGTAAATGTGCCTTTAGTTTTTGGAGAGAGTGAACATAACCACGCACTCAACATTTCACATTCATTTGATGACAATTTCTTTATTCTCGTTTTCTGACTCAGGGTGCTGACAGTGTGCGGCCGCGGTGAAGAGGAGGCTGTAGAGGATGCTGTGCCTGGCACCGGCGTCTCCAATGTGCCCTGTGCGTCATAACGCATCATTATTTATTACATCGAGACATCCAGTCCAATTGCACACCTTGAATTTGTTGGATTCAATTGAGACAATTTGGGTCTCTGCTAAAAGACTGTAATGCACTTACTTGAGACTAATTCACACCATGTCAGCCTATAATGAAATGTAGAAGCTTTTTGGACAAATGATTGGCTTTCAAACTACAGCAACAAAGACACTATGTAGTTTTAGCTGAGACATTATCTGACACAGAATATTATTATTAGAGGGGTTTCTAAGTTGATGAGGAGTCGGCCTGAAAATTAACTGAGTGTAAAGGACATTTTTTGCTTTATTTCACTACTTTGCAATCTAAGTTACCATTTCCAACTGTCTCCAAAATGTGCACACGCATGGGTCAAAGTTTCCGTGGCACACATTTTCACGCCAAGTTTGTTTTTATAAATCCCAAAATTATTTCTCTCTCTCTCCTGGTGTATGTCTATCTTTCTCTCTGGCTGTTTGCTTGTGTCACTCTCCAGGGGTGTCTCTCTCTTTCTCTCTGGATGTCTGTCTCTCTCTCCCAATCTTTCCTGTCTCTCTCTACTTTGAACTATACAATAAAGACAAAAAAAAAAAAAAAAAAAAAAGTAATAATAATAAGTAAGTAGTGTGAATACACTTCAAACTGCAGATAGACGTATTCTCCTTTGCTTTGTGACATAAGTATTTTTATAAGTATTGCCCTTTCTTTGTATTATTCAAGTTATTGCTGTTTTTACATTTATATGCCTTTTCTGTTTTAGAGAACCCTGACACATTGGAATAATAACTGTACATACCTTCGGCACTGGCTGAAATGTTTCTCCAGTTTGTTGAGGGGGAAGTCTTGATGGCAGAATTTGCACTTCTCCATAACCGTGTCCTTGAGTACAACAGAAATTGGCATCATTACTAGATACAAGTTAACATTAGATCTTTCAAGAGGGACTTTGAAAAAAACATGCCAAGCTGATCTTGGTGGCCCAAGATTTAAGCATAGCAGGGTAAACCCAGCTGCCTTAATTATGAATGAGTGCTTGCTCACTGGCACACCTGTATCAATGCACTTACAATTAATTTTAGTAGCTGCAGCTGGGTTTACCCTGCTATGCTTAAATCTTGGGTCACCAAGATCAGCTTTGCATGTTTTTAACCTTTAGGCAGCAAACTCACAAAAGTGGTCAAGGGTGTACTTCCTCCTTAACCTTATGGTTAATAAAATATTGCAATAACACTCAAAACGTTAAGTTATACCATGTCAGTTTGGTTACGCTCCTCAGTGGGCCCAAGCTTCTGCTGAAGTGGCACGATGTAGGCTAAGGCCTTATTCAGGCCACTCTCCAGCCTTAAATACCTGATGCTGTAGCCTGAAGAGGGCATTGGGATGTCGAACAATACCCTATTAAGGCCACAACGCATTAGCTTGAAGCCCCCAGCATCACCCAGCTGGGGATACGCGTTAATGACACTTTCAAGCAAGTCTGCATGTGTCCCATTATTATTCGGAAATGTCACTCTTTTTCTGCCTAATCCCAAACTCTGGAGAGTGCAGCGCTCCTCCAGAGAAGGTGACATGTCGGTGTCAGGATCTGACAGGAAGAAGAAGTCATGAGACCATGGTGTCTCATACTGCCTTTTGGCGCTTGATCTTTTGGATCCCACCTTTCTAGGATACGGGTTAAATAAGACAGACATCCTGGACTGTATCATGTCTTCCCTGGATGGTCCAGGGCGAACTAGGGGCTGGGTCTGCAGCCAGGAGGATGAGGTGCTTGGTTGAGGGCTGAATACAGGAAGGGGGTGCTGGTTTGTGGGGGATACGTGGACATCTTCTCTTCTTTGGGAAGTCACAGGTGTCTCAGAGGAGTTGTTCTCCAACATTATAGGAATCAGACACTGGACAGCATCCTGTATTAAACTTGCTGCTCTCCGGCTGACTTCTTCATATCTGTAAATTAAATTTTATTTGTATTACATAACATCGGACAGAATTCTTTGTGCACTGGTAGACAACTTTTAATTTCATCTATGATCTAAATTTGCAAAGACTTGTATTAGGTAGACCAACAAATAAAAAAAACATTAAAAAAAACAAAACAATTCTACTAGCCAAATCCCTAACCACCCTGGAGATGCATATAGCAGTTTGCCTGCCTGCGCCACATAGCATAAATAAGAAATAAACGGGCAGATTACAAGGATGGTATTAAAAAAGGCAAATTCCTGGGTAGCAGGACCGCCACTGACAGTATGTCACAGCTGTTTAGCCACGATAATCATATCTAGCTCATGTTAGTTTGCAGACAGACTGAAACAATTTCATTTGAGATGTTTGAATACATAAGAAAATATAAGCTTCTCTATCCAAACCCATGAGAAAATATAAGAACACACCCGCTCCCCTCGTCAACCTGAGTGCAAAAAACGCCTCTAGATGTCAGTATGCGCACACTGCTACTCCCGTTACCGTCTGAGTAAAAGACAAAATCCCATTCGACAACACAGTGCAGACTGTAGACTAAATTTGAGGAGACAGTCTATGCTATTTAGACCAGAATAAAGGTGGCTTCACACCAGCATCGTTCGCCCGGACTTTAGAACCTTTTTGCTAATTTTGGATCATTTTGACAGGTGTGAAAACGCCATTCGAACTGTGGTGCAGATCGGTTTCGGTTGTTTTTAGCCCAATTACAGGAAAGAGTGAAGCGACTGGGGAGTCAGTAAAATAGAGTCTTTTCTCTCTTTTCAGCGGAGCCGCTATTTTTCTTCAGGGCAACAAAAACTAACTATACACTCACCTAAATGCAGACACTCTGTTAACAGAGAAGCCCTTCAGTCTTGACATTTCCCCAAGTTATTTGATCATTATATCGATTTTATGGCTTGAAATCTCACTAGCTAGAGATAAACCTATCGACTGCCACAGAGGAAGTACGTGCGACGCATCATAGAGGTTTACGTCATCAAAATAAAAGTCCCCCGGTAGTTGCTGCTGTTCTTGTCTTTTAACGGCGGTTGGCAACCAGCGTCAGTACCGCCACCCTCTTGTGTAGTTCAATGGCAAGGCGTAGCATAAGGCAAATTTATGGTTTCTGCGGTGTGCTCAGTGTTCGCGGTGTTCACGGCAAACCGTTCTCTCCGCAGAGGCACAGCATTTCATGGTAAATGCGGTAGCAACGCGGTGTTCACGTAGAGCGCAGAATCTCCTCCTATTGTCCATTTTTGCCGGTTGTCAGCTGTCACTTGGCTCGATTAGACTTACTTCCCTGGTAACCAACTAACATAGCAACCATTAACCAATCATAGCCTCTGAACTGATTGCGGCGTTTGCGGAGGCCTCCCTGAGTTTCATTTTTTGAGAGGAGCGCGGGGCTGGGTGCGGACCCTCCGCAGACCCCCTGCGGAGCTCCGCACTCGCCGCACAGACCCTCCGCACCGCGAACACCGGGCACACCGCAGAAACCATAAATTTGCCTACTGTGAACGCCGACTGGGTGCCGTTCTAGGTTGATTTTTCTGTACTCCCACCAAGATAAAATAATAAATCCGCTTGATATTATAGTCGGTGAGAAACGAAATGAACCAGTCCAATACAATGTAACAATAGCGAACTCTGTTTCGGAGTACCTACTGCAGCACCCTACAAATGCAATTAAACACTATTCTTTGGTAATAACGTCACCATCTTGCTTAATAGATGTATTCACAAATACTGCTCTACCGTGGCTTGTAGTTTATATATGTCTATATGCAGACTAACTTCAGATGTCTTATCTTATCCCCACATTGAACCTGAAAAACGCTAAAAATAAATAAATAAAAAAAATTCCCCACTTTAAGGCAGCAGAAATGACCATCATTTGGACATTCAAAGAATGACAAATTGCTTATGCATCATCTTCTATGTGTTTGTTAGCTTGAGTGTGTTTTTTGAATTGCATCTTAGTTGGTTAGCATTAGCTGCTTGATCTTATTCAATTAGCAACCTAGCTATACCGGAACACCGGCATAGTTAGTATAGCCATCAGGCCATACATCTTGTGGTATCAGGTTGACAAGTTTTACTGAAATCACAATTAAATCATGCCTGGTAGCACTATTTGAAATAATAAAGTTTTGATAAGCTTTGCAGGAAAACTTACCTTTGACTGTTCGCCATTTTCGGGACGACTGGGGCACGTATTGTAAAATGGTGGATATGTAAGGGCGGGTAGAGAGAAGTTGGCGGTAAGGCCCATGGGTAAGGCGCTTTTTTTAAATTTATTTATTTATTTATTTATTTTTTAACTACGGACCCCCTCTGAGGTCACATGGAAAAAGGGGAAATCCGTAAACCGTGCCCAAGGATTTCCACTTTTTTTTTTTTTTTTTCTGGTGACCCCAGGGGGGCTCTGTAAGATAGGCCAGATGGAAAACCTGAAATAGCCTACTAATCATATTAATAACAATAATTGCTCATTTACAAAGGAAAACATCAGGTTGTAATGTTTGTATCATAATGGGAAAACCTTAAAAAAACCATTGTAATTTATTATTTAAGTAGCCTAGTAAAGACTTTACAATATGGACCCGAAAGACATGCATTACAGTGATTATAATAGAGACTAGCCTATATAATGACAAAAACTATGCATAGTTAATTGTTGCATAATTGGTTAGATAATAGGCTATATAACTACTGATTATACCTTGATACACTTGCCTTGTCTTGATAGTTGATAATTAGGCCTACTCCCGACTTCTTTCATGAACGAGCAAAGACAAGTTGATTTATTATCATTGCCTAATGACTCTGTATCTAATAGGCCTAAAGGTTAATCTTCAGTCTTAGTATGTGTGTGCGTGTGTGTGTGTGTGTGTGTGTGTGTATGTGTGTGTGTTAATTAGGCTATTAAGCAACAATGTATAGCACCAGAAGTTTGGCCCAGATGTGGCCCACACTTTGTTTGCCCACATTCGGCCTGGAATGACAGCGTTGACTCAGCCCGAGTCCAGCTGCCAGAACTCTGTGTTTGACAAGTAGCCTATGAAGTTGGGCCCTGAGCTATTACTTCTTCATAATGACCTAAAGTCTACTTCATACATTGTGTGTGTGTGTGTGTGTGTGTGTGTGTGTGTGTGTGTGTGTGTGTGTGTGTGTGTGTATGTTTCACCTTCCTTGTGTGCTCAATAGTGTCATCTATGCTTGAAATGTTTACCTGGACAAAGAGAAATGACATATTTGATTAACCACCTGGACATATTTAATGGCCTACAAAAAGAATAAATTCAACTCATAGCATCTTGACCTATGCCATTAGCAGCTATCCTTGTTAACAGACCTCATGGAAAGATTTCCAAAAGCCATGTCTTTCACCAAAAGACAAGACTATGCTGCCTTTCACGGGTTAATGGGTGATGGGAGTTTTGGCTCAGAAAAATCTATTCACTGAGTAGAGGGGTGATTTTAGACCTACAATGAATAATGTGACCAATCTTCATATTAAAGTTGGGCAGGAAGTATGCCAACTAATACCAACTAAACAAGATGTTTAATAATGATAAAGTTGTGACTGATAGGCCAGATTGGCCTAATTATTTTATTATGTATATGTGGTGTAGCCTACCAAGGGATGACTTGGTGGGTGATGATTGATGATTTGGTGAGAGGAGAAAATGGAATTGGGTTTAGCAAAAATATAAATTAAATAGCCTATTCCCTGTATTGGGATGGAAATCTGTGGTCATTGTCAGAATCATGGTAACTCAGAGGCAAGCCTTCAGTAATGTTAACGCTTTTCTGTTTGTTTTCTTAATATTTTATTTTCTGTTTTACAAAGAAGAAAATGAAAATCAAGCCCTTCATGTAACACTTATCAGTTCAATATTCTCAATAGGCCATAAACAAACATTTGGAAAATTGGGTAGTCTAGGCCTATTCTAAAATATTAACGTTTTGCCTCTCAGATAAATAGAAAATTGGGATTTTAGGTCGATTAAAAAACCTAAAATCTAATTGGAAAATTGGTGAGTGAAATGATATAAAATATAAATGTCTTCAAAAATTGAAAATTGTGTCTGAATGGCAATATTGTGAAAGAGCCTACAATTCCTTATCTCTCCAAAAGCCTAAGTTTATTCAATTTTCTAATTTGAGCTATAGGTCCAATCGGAAAATTTGAACAATGGAATGTTGGTGTCGGGAGTTATGGTTAAAAACAGTTTCTCTCAGGAAGAAATTGACCGTAGGCAGGGGGGAGACAGGCAGGCCTATAGACCAAGGTGGCTCTCTGAGTCTCCTCCTCCACCTCTGTTGTCGTCTTCTTCTCTAATCACTTATTTTATGCTTTCCACTACTGTCACTTGTACAGTTTTGCTTCAACTCCTCTAACTTGATAAGCATCCTCATACCTCATTTTTGTTGGGAGTAAAGAGGAGTCATTCAGAATGGACGCCTGAGGTAACAGTAAGAAAGCGCAAGTTAAGACAGTTGATACAACATAATATAGTGACAGAAGAGGAGAGCTGAAAAGAAGTGATTACAGGTGTAAAAAGAAGGATAGGAGAAATAGGCTACAAAAAAAGTTGATGGTTTACAATTTTGTAGGCCTAACCAATTTGCAATTTTCCAAATGTTCCTTTATAAGAATATTGAACTGATAAGTGTTAGGTTATAGGACTTGTTTTTCCTTTTCTCACAGTAGCCTGATTCATGAAATTACATAGTCTACATTTCATTAATATAGACTATCTAATAGCCTATATTATGGCCTATAGGACTAAATCTACATTAAATTAAGGCTTTGCCGTATAGGCCTACACAGCTCTTTGGCTGTGGCTGTCATTTGATTATAATCCCCTGTTACTATTACAATCACCTGTTATTTACCAAAATGTCCGTGTTGTGATGTAACAGAATACTATTGTAGAACGTGAGAGCCAATGCTGAATGAATGATCACGTTCCATTTTATTAGGCTAATACGTCTTGTTTTACAGATTATTCTATGATTAATTGTTGCTTGTCGTGCGCGTATAATTATAAGATATAATAATGGCTCTGGTCTGTCCTATGCTGAATGGTTTTGATTGGCCATTCTCAAACACGTTTGTCATGTGAGAAACGCGCAAAGGTATACAGGCTATGTTTTGACCAGTCTGGCTTGCCCTAACACGTGGATTTTCGCTTCCTCTTTGACACCTGCGTTCTGTGTTCTGTGCCGCGCAGAGACATCGTT
Source organism: Centroberyx affinis (assembly GCF_046629955.1). Lineage (NCBI taxonomy): Eukaryota > Metazoa > Chordata > Actinopteri > Beryciformes > Berycidae > Centroberyx > Centroberyx affinis. The sequence goes on along the minus strand of NW_027283953.1, from coordinate 65,582 downwards.
GAACCGTCATGAGGTGAGCGATAGTGGGGCCTATTTAGATACAGGAATTATACAGGTAGGCCTACCTGTGACATTTGATTGCATCTATGTTTGATTGACTACTCTATTACGCTGAATGACTTAATCATTGTTGTTGCACCGACCATGGCTGTCTTTCGGTTTTCAAAATTTAGGTAGGCCCAGCCATGTTTCACTTTGTGGAACAAAGATTAACCTTAAAGTGTAGGATGGTTCGCATGCCAAAATGAATTTATATATTAAAATTGGATAATACTAAATATCCTCAAACAAAGTTTGTGTTTCACTGAGGCTTGAGTTACCTAATGTTACCGATTTTGTTCTACAAGCCAAGTGCTGTGTCATGGTAGCATTCTTACTATACTAGCCATGTAGGCCAATTCCTCACGAGAGAAATGTTAATTTCATTGCTTACTGGCTGGGCCACATTGGTGAGATTTGCCCCAACTATTACCACATGATACCTGAAGATACCCGTTCTTTCTGTAATTTCCGAAGTGATTAAACGTTATTAGCCTACATTGTTGTAGTTCTGTTGCCCAAACTCTAGTAATTTTAAGATTGAATTTTGGCGCGCAGGAGTGAGTATATTTCGCCTCTATCAGGGATATGTGAGTGTTATTCCATAAAATGTAAGATATTCTCATAGATGACAGCACAAATGTCCCCTTTATCAGACCTGACATACAGGAAATGCAGTGCTTATCATCGAGCCAACATTCGCTTTACCAAGTATGATTTGAGATGTTTTGTTTACACTCACAGTACAGTAGTTAACATTATCATTTACTTTCTCCCCAGTCAAAACGATATTTCAACAGCTGCAACCCGAGTTACAGGGGTGCTGAACTCCATTAGCCGGAAGCTTTCTCAGCAGCATTCGGAAGATGAAGCTGACTATGCCTACTATCAATTGGAATGCATAATGAGGCTTCTAGCAAGATACCATGACCAGTTTGAAAATGCGGACCAGGCCTTGCTTAAGCTGGAGGAAGCACGTCACCTTCTGGAAATTGAATGCACAACATCGGTTAATGGCTTCCAAGCCCCCGTATTAATGACGGGTGACAGGGGTCGGCCATATTTCAACATAACCCGGGAGCAGTTGGAGTATTTTCTTCAGTTTGATTTCACAGTTCCAGACATTGCACGTCTTTTGTCTGTCAGTGTAAAGACTATACAGAGAAGGCTAAGAGGTTACAGCCTGTCTGTGCGACAAGTTTACAGTGACATTACAAGTGAGGACTTACAACGCATTGTATTTGCGTATCTGGATACCAACCCAAACTCTGGTTACAGAATGGTAAATGGCTATCTGAGGAGCGTTGGCATCAGGTAAGGTTACAGGTCAATATATCATGTTTTTGTTTGAAAAATGTACAAGGTGTTTAAAAATCATATACAACAGTTTGAGTTTGAATTGACATTGCCTCTCACTTTGACCATTAGCATCTCTGGTCGCTGCATGGTGATTGCCATTTTTTTTAACCCTCTCCATTCATTTCCATTGCTTGTGCAAATGGTTTCAAACATACTCAGACATACTGGTACAGGTCTTTGCAGCATAGTCATTCACCAGTAATCATGGTATGTTACTGAGACTTTCAACCACGTAGAAGCAGGGTCATTACAGAGTTGCGTCAACGGAGGGTCAAAAAGCAAACATTCACATAAGGGGCAAGTGGTTCATGTAGCTCCGAAAGTTCCAAGCGGTCTATTTGAATCCATTGTTTTCTACAGGGAACAGTACCAACAACAGCGACTTTGGGTATAATACACAATATGACAACTGATTTAGAGTATTGCTAACTTAAAAGTTAGATGTCTGTAATATTTACTATTTAATGGTATGGTAAAATGATCTCAAATTAGAAGATTGGAATGATTAAGGATTGGCACCTTTACTAGTCAATGATGTGCTGCTTTGGCTGTTAGCTATTCACTGTCACATCCTAAAGTAGCCAAATTGTATTATTTTTTATTTATTTTTTACTTTTTTGGACTTTCAGAAAATGTCACCAGAAGGTATGAATTGAATATCAATCCATCCAGATAGTGTCTTCAACTGACAGCAGTAGGGAGCAGTGAATGATGTTCAGTGCGCTGACATTGAGTTACTTGCGGGTCTATTCAATTTATGACCTAAAGTAAAAGCATTCCACTGACAAACAAAATCATCTTAATTTCACGTTTCTAAAGTATAGGCCGTAGGCCTACAGGAAGGTACCAGTGACTCATATTTAACTATTGACATGCATCAATGCATATAAAGCATGAGTACATTAAAAAGTACATTAAAGAGTTAACAGGACTAGAATAAGTAATTTATAAGTCTGGCTAGACTACAAATGCAATTAAACATGCTTTATTAACCTGACCCATTCACTAGATCCAGAAACAGTAATAACTGTAACTAATTCTGTATCATCATCATCATCCAAAATATAACTTAGCAATGTAGTGTTGAGTTAGGCTATGGCTTTTGGTGTACTTTACTAGGGATGCAATTGTATTCATCTCTATTGATCTGAGTAAGCCTTTAGGATGTTCTTACTTGTGTGAGTTACTGGACTATGGTTACAATTCCATTGATCTCCACTGATGTTATTAACTATGCCTTGTCCACCTTTTTCAACAGACACATTTTCATAACAGTAGCGGGAACACCCGAAACCTTTTATAGTTAAGAAGCACCTTTATGACAAAATGTGTGTAAAAACACTTTTTTTTTTTGGGAAACAAAAATCTACCCTATTAACATACAGTTAACATAACAAGGACAATATGACACCCTTACATCTTCTCATATACTGGCATAAACAGACATAGTCATTTAATTTACCAATCAGAAATCAACCATCATAAACAATAATATAGCCTACATAGGCCTACAATATGGTTAGCTTACAGTTAACTAATAAATACCCATAAACTTGTTTACAGGCTTTTGTCTCCAATTTATTTTTCCAAATGCATGACATTACAGAGAATTGAAGAACATATCTTAACCTAAAACCACACTGATTGTTAACGTTAGCTAGCTTTACTTTATTGTTTTGCTCTATTAAGCTGTTTCCGAACATAAGATAACATAGATTAAATCCATACATATGGTAAAGTGTAATTAAGCTAAAATGCTCTAAAACATATTGCGAACTCTATTCAAATGTGATAGTACAAGTAGCAAAAGTAATACTGATTTTAAAGTTATTACCTTCAAAAGCAGCACTTGAAACAATGCTTCCCATGGCGATGCAGTTGCTAGCTCTCGATATTTGGAACTACTGGGGGTCTCCATGATCCGCCATTGTAAAATAATTGGCTTGATGAGGTGAATGGAGTTGACACAAATCTTTCTGTCTCAATGGCTCTGAGTAGAAGCTACTTCTCCCATGCATAGCTCCTCCTTCCATAGGGGAAAAATAATTTTCCACATTCCTCTTTTGATATATTTGTATGGTCTGTTTCGCACAGCTTCCCATTTTAGTCAGAAGTATGTTTTGACACTTGGTTTTTGAAAGCAATGGAAGTGAATAAAGAGGGGGAAAAAGAAAATCTTCACTAACCAGGCAGCGACCACAGAAGCTACTGATAAGAGTGGCAGTACATGGACTTCTATCGAGGTAAAGACAAAGACACAAAATCAAGACAACGAATTCAAATGAGAATTCTATGTACAAAAGGTTTGCAAATGTAAACATGTCACTCCTTTAAATGCATATTGTGTGGTAGTTTGCCTAGAATGCAATGCATTTTCAGAAATTGTAGTGCAAGAAAATTTGTCAAAAAGTCAAGGCAACTATAGTATATTTCACTGTATACATTTTGTGGTGTATTTACATCTATTTTTTTCTGACAAGAGTCACTGAGTCCAGGCTCACTGAGACCATGAGAGCTGTTGATCCTTTTGGGACCCTTCTTCGTGGACTCTTCTTGAACCCCATTCAACGGCGGTCTTACTCTGTCCCTGCCCCATTGTCCTTGTGGCACATAGATGGGTATCACAAACTAATTCGGTAAGTAACTTTTTAAAGCTCCTCTATTTTCACAGTCATTATCCATGCATAGCTGACAGTATTGTAGATATTTATCATTATTTACCTTAATTTCTACTAATCTTCTCTTCAAGGTGGAGAATTGTCATTCACGGGGGCATTGATGGCTACAGCAGAAAGATAATGTACCTCCATGCCTCAAACAACAATAGGGCTTCAACTGTTCACCAGGCCTTTATGGGAGCTCTACAGATGTTTGGCTTACCACACTGTGTGCGCAGTGACAAGGGTGGAGAAAATGTCAGAATAGCCAGATTCATGCTGGAACATCCCCTCCGTGGACCAGGTATCTATTTGTTGACTCACGCAGTCCCCTACTCAATTTCAATCACAGAATAGTCTAATTAGTAATTGGCTAATTAATAGCTATGGTAAATAGTTGATTCAGTTGGCAAGCCCTTAAAGCTGCATTGACTGAGATCCCTTACATTGCTACTACATGACACAACAACGTGATATCTGAAGATATTGAATACAGAAATTACAGAGAATATGGTGTCATGGTAGTCCAGTTGGTTGTTGGACCAACTACAGAGACACAGTTAATTCTACACTGTCCTCATTTTATCAGGCCGCCCAAGTTTTGCCTATGCTATCTACCACACATTTTCTAATTGGAGCTGGGTCTATATGGTTTTTGGTCTATATTTTTTTATTTTCCTCCCTCTCTCCCAATTTGACATGTCCAATTCTCTGAGGCCCTGAGACAGAACGGTTTTAGAATGTTGCAGACATAAATTGCAGCCATGTGAACTCCATCTTAGGCCATTGGAAGCTGTTGGCATCTCAAAGAACAACTCAAGTCAGATGTCAAGCATTTAGTACGTGTTCTACATCATGGCCATTGTTAATGTTTGTGTAATCATACACCACTTAGTCTATTGTACAGAAAAATATGGCTCAATATGGTAACTCTTTGATTTCTTTGAAGAATAGCTTGCTACTGAAATAAAAAACCAAGCATAATGCTCGCTCGTCCATGACGTCCTATATAAATCACAATGATATCATCAGCAAACCACCCAATGTCACTACCATGATCCATTTTGCTTTTTGCGCAATCTAGTAAGCAACAACGTGTCAAACTGCATAATGTAAATGAGCCACTGACGAGGAAGTATATACACTGGAGAGAGGCGCTGTTATGAAACGTAAACAGTCTCTGCTCGTCTTTGATGTGACTACCTGTTTTACCATGTTGTGGCCGACTTTAGCAAGTAGTTCAACTAGTGTCATCAAATATCTGGGATATGAACTGGCCTTTTATCAGTGGGGAGGATGAATCATTCCAAATTCTGTTGCTAAGCTGTATCAATTCCTCATATTGCCCACTGACTTTCTCTAACATGCTAAAGCATGATGAGGTTGTAGCCTAAGTTTTTACAGCTATAGCCAATCTCAGTATTAAATATTAAAATATTATGTTAATCTGCAGCTTGATTACACACCATGTCAGTGGTGTGTAATTAAATACTGTCCTGAGTTAAATGGCATTGTGAATTAGCAGTCACAATAGGCCCTTTTCACATTGTCATGGTAACAGCTAAACCGGTGCATTACAACTTCCTGTGGCAAGTTTCTTTTTGCGAATTATTGACAAACCAGTCCAACAAAAACAAAAAAATTGTAATGGTTAATAGCACTAGATATATAATGTAACAATTTATTTTGTTTTGTTGTGGAGCGATTTAGTGAAGGCCATAGCTGGCAACAGGAAGTTGTAATGCACCAGTTTCTCAATGCAGAAACATTGAGAAACAGAATGTGAAAAGGGCCTATTGCTAGAGATTGGGCTGTGTACTAATATTAAGCCCTATTTGTAAAAAAAATTATATTTATTGCAGCTGAAATGTACTTCTTAAGCATTATCCTTAAGAGCACATTCATTTACATCTGTTATTTTTCTTTTTTAGAGAGGAGTTGTTTCATCACAGGTCGGAGCGTACACAATCAGAGGATTGAGAGGCTTTGGCGCGAACTGTGGCAGTCAGTGGCATGCAATTACCACACCACCTTCCAGTACCTTGAAGCAAGAGGAGCCCTGGATCCTGATGATGACACCCACATGTTGTGCCTGCATTATGTAATGCTGCCCAGGATCAACATGCACTTAAACGTCTTCAGGCAGACTTGGGACCGACACCGTATTTCCTCTGCGGGAAACCGCTCACCTCAGCAGCTTTGGATCTCTGGGCAGTTAACAAGTGAAGAGCAACCAACTCACCCAGTATGATCTGCTTGTAATTTCAATTAGTTCTTGATAACTAAACTTTGCTTTTACATGTTAAATGTGTTTTGTAAACAGTTATTGCCATTGTTTTTTGCATATTATTTTTGTATTATACTGTAATTACAGTTTGTGTCTGGTGTGTCATTTTCTACCAGGCCAGCCTCGCTGAATGGGGCATCGACTGGGAGGGACCTGTGCCCGCCTCTGATCCTGACGTCGACATTACCGTGCCAGAACACCCAATCCCACTAGCACGTTCTGTCAATGGACTCTTGAGAGACAATTTAGACCCCTTGGCAGCAGGCTCCTGTTTTGGGGCAGACATCTACCTAGAAGCATTGAGACTGGCTAATGCTCTTAGACCCTGATCGTGCTGTTAAACCGTCCATAAAACGTATACAGAATTTAAGAGCCACATGGTTTTTGCCTTCGGGGCAAGCGCTGGGTTTGGACTGCCGTAATGTAGGCACTGTCGATGATCACAGCTATAGTTTTTGGTCCAAACTAGGTGAAAAGTTTCGTTTTTGTATTTGTTTTGTTCTGTCCAGACTGCCCAAATTCAAGTGAACCATGGCTTGTAAACAAAAGTCACATGGACTCAGCATCAGCATCAGTCCAGACTGCAGTGTTCCCCCAGTTCATTTTGTTGGTTAAACACATGCCTTCATAAGCAAGGGTGGAAATAACTAATTACATTTACTCACTTTACTGTAATTGAGCAGCTTTTTTGTGTATGTGTACTTGGGGAGTATTTTTCAAAGTCAGTAATCTTACTCTTACTGAAGTACGTTTTTACTTGAGTACTGCACCTCACTACATTTTAAATCACATCCATGACAGAGTACACGTTTTGTGGCTCTCATAAGCAATAGAAACTGAACAATTGTAAATTGACAAATTGTGGAACCATTCACAGTGAACGGTCAGTCAGCTAAGAGAAGACTTACAGTGTTTATGGTGACATCTATTGGCAGTTAAACAAAACTGCAGCTTACATGTAGTTCAATGCAGATCTAATAGCCTGTCTACATGAACCTATTACACTGTCCATCTAGGCGAACCCTGCTGTACCAGATCGTTCTCAGACATAATCAGTTGGACTATACATTCATATTCATAACCCACAGAAAGGGCAACTTGACAGCTGGGCTTCACTGGGTAAACTAACTGGTGTAGGTTTAAATATAATGGGTGATTACTGTAATGGTAGGTTTAAATGTAATGGCCAATGGTCTTTATTAACTATTAAACATAACATTTTCTTGTCAGTTGTATGGTCTGAAATGTAGAGTAGCCTACAATTCAACATATTTTGAAGTCAAGATATTTTTGTGCACATGCACGTTCTAAGCAGCAATGCCGCACATTTATTTTTCTTATTTTTTTATTAGCAAAAGGATAATATACAAACATTCAGGTAAACAATCGCAGCACGTTATATCAAATTTAAGGTCACAAATGTGTATGAGGAACATAGAGGGACAGTTTTAAAAGACAATTACATAAAAATAAGAAACAGGAGTACACATATACACAAATATATGCCGCACATAAACTGTCAGCAAAGGAAAGTTGGTGACTACGCTGCCGGAAACGGAGGAGAAAGAATACTTATTTTATTAACAAAAAACAGACTAATTGAAAGAATCTAGATAAATCCCATTTGTCTACAGCTGGTGGCGGTAACGTGCCGCATTTAAAAATAAAAATACAAAAAAAATAAAAAATAAATAAATAAAAAAAAATAAAATACAAAAGAACAAAGCGACCGGCCAAATCTATAGCTAATCTAGCTAGCCTCGGCATGCTAGTAGCCAGCCTCGGAAGCTAATGACCAGCCAAGCCAGTAGCTGATCCAGCCGGTTGCTAGCCTCGGCATGCTAGTAGCCAGCCTCGGAAGCTAATGACCAGCCAAGCCAGTAGCCGATCCAGTGGGTTGCTAGCCTCGGCGTGCTAGTTCCCAGCCTCGGAAGCTAATGACCAGCCAAGCCAGTAGCCGATCCAGTGGGTTGCTAGCCTCGGCGTGCTAGTTCCCAGCCTCGGAAGCTAATGACCAGCCAAGCCAGTAGCCGATCCAGCGGGTTGCTAGCCTCGGCGTGCTAGTTCCCAGCCTCGGAAGCTAATGACCAGCCAAGCCAGTAGCCGATCCAGTGGGTTGCTAGGTAAGACGCATGGAGCTACACCTTGGTCGAATGAGTAGTCGGCTTCTCATTTCCCACCGCTGGTCTCTCAGTTACCAGCGCCGGCTTATCATTGGCCAGATCAGTAGCTGGCTTCTCAGTAGTCTTAATTTTGACCTTTTCCCTGCGCCATAGGAGAGGAGATAAATGAGACAGACCTGTGAGCCGGGGGAAGGGAGAAAACTGACAAGCAGCATGGAGGAGAGCAGAGAGGAGTGAGAGTGCAAATTGAACTGAACTGAGCTGAACTGAACTGACTTGAATCCATTCACACACATTTACACACCACACACACAACTCTCACTATAACTGGAACTATTTAAGGGATTTCTCATCTTACTGGGGAACTGAATTTAATTGTGATTTATTTCTGTTTGTTATATAGAGATGGGATATATATACTGTGTGGACTAATCTATTTACTTGGGTGAAACTGAAAAGCTTTGATTTGAGAGTGTCAATGAAGGACTTTGAGTTACCCATACAGTATCCCCTTATGTGATTTGACTGCTTTGATTGTTTGCCGTTAATTTGATTTCAATAACATTTAATTGATGAAGATGTTTTGGTACATGGTGTTTTTCCTTCATGTGGTATCTTTTGTAGCTGGGGTACTAGGCTAACTGGGTTATCTTGCTAAGTTACTTGTGTGTGTATATACTTTCCTTTTTTCTAAAAAAAATTGACAGGATTAGGATTTTGTTATTTTCCTCCTGTCTGGTGCCCAACACTAAAAGTAAAGTAACTATTGCATTTCCCCTACGCTACAGTAGGTGTCATGGAGTGTGATTTGACAGACTGAATTGACTGACCTTGTAGTTTGGGAAAATAGCAGTACTCTGGATTCTGATTTGATTTGCAAACAACAAAAATAAGTATTAAAGTGGATACAGACAACTTTTCAACTTTCCCCCGTTGTCCCCCTCTAGTGTTTCCAAGTGGTATTGTTGTTTGCGCTGCTGTTGCAAAGACAACCGGATCACTTTCTGTTAGAGCCTAGCTCTGTGCAATAGAACAAACCATCTGTCTGCTTATCAACTCCTTGATCATAACAATATAGTAACTTTCACCACTGCTCATTTTAGAAAGGCCACTGCAAGAAAACCTGTTCTTTGTTTAGATTATCAAACGGACAATGGATCATTTGTTTGTTTCTGGCTGCTAGCGTTAGCGTTAGCTAGTGTTAGCAACATGGCTAACGTTGCTAACGCTAGCTATGATAGCTAACGCTAGCAGCCAGAAACAAACATGGGATGCGTTCCAATACCCATATTTCCATACTATTTAGTATGCCAGAAAAAGATTTAGTATGTCCCAATTCATGCATGTCAATGCAGTATGCCAGAAAATACCCGGATGCCCTACTACATCCGGTCGAATTTTGCAGTATGCAGGCCAGCATGCTTTTTTGGCTATTCTGACCAACAGCGGAAGACACGTCACTTCGACTGAGCCGCCAGAGAGAGAAAAAACAGCACTAACAAATGTCAACAATGACGGACAGCAGTGGAACGTCGACCGCTGCTGCACAATACTAAATATTACTCCGCCATATATTATCATACAATAGGCTATGAGTGATTCTATAATTAGGGGTACATTTCAGATCAACCAAAAAGTGAAAAAATCAGTGTGCTTTTTGGCTTAATATTTTATTTGTTTCCATAGTATACCCCTGGATTGTGCTAAATCCATTAATTGGCAAGCTTAAGCTCTAATGATTTCTTAAATATTCAAATCAAAATAAACACATGGTTCATTATTTTGTCAACTGTGTTACGGACAAAAGTTGTGTCGTAGAAGACATGAATGAAGTACTTCGCATTTGATAAAACAATTGTTTGAAACTTCTTGGGTCTATTTATCCAGGGTTTTGTTTTTGTTTGTCTAACTGCTTTGAAAATAAGAATTTAGAGCTGAAAATTGATATTCTGTGGGATATTATCATCATGGATGACTATTTTTTTCAACAAAAATCCATATTACACTGAATTTAAAAGTTACTCAACATTATCATGTAAGTCGTCACTCTCTAGAAATGTCCCTCATCATTTATATTACAGTTTAGACAACATTTAAAGTAATTATGGCACAAAAATCATATGTAACACAGTTGACAACAAAATAACACAGTTGACAACAAAATAACACAGTTGACAGGACACATTAAGAAAAGAAGAGAGAAACCTTTCTTTGCAACAAAGACTTTATTTTGATTGATTGATTTTCAATTTAATAGTTTTTTTTAACATTGCAACATTTTTTTAACATCCCCCCCATCCCCTCCCATCAATCCCTTCTGTCCATTATTCCTTCGATCTGTCCTTCCTCCTCTCATTTTTCCCTTTGTCATTTTTCCCCTTCTTCCTTTCATCCTCACTCCTCTCCTTTCATTCTTTTCCTTTAATCTTTTCATTCTCCCCTTTGTCATTTCTTCCTTTCTTTCTTCTCTCCATCCTTCTGTCATTCCTTTCACCTCTCTCTCTCTCTTTCTCCCTACTTCCCTTCATCAACAGTCATTGAACAATTTGTGAAACAATTGAAAACCCTTTCATCTTTCTCAGATATATCTGTCCATGCTTCCTTCCATCCCTCCTCCTTTCCTTTAATTCCTTCCTTTGTTATTTCTCCACTTCCAAGTTTCTGAACAATTATTAATGTAACAATATACAAGACAAAAACATCATGGACCATTAATACTGAATTATTTACATTCACAACTTGTCCAATACTTGTTTATTTCATGTTTCCTTTGTCAGTGTCCAATACTTGTTTATTTCATGTTTCCTTTGTTGTCAGTGTCCAATACTTGTTTATTTCATGTTTCCTTTGTTGTCAGTGTCCAATACTTGTTTATTTCATGTTTCCTTTGTTGTCAGTGTCCAATACTTGTTTATTTCATGTTTCCTTTGTCAGTGTCCAATACTTGTTTATTTCATGTTTCCTTTGTCAGTGTCCAATACTTGTTTATTTCATGTTTCCTTTGTTGTCAGTGTCCAATACTTGTACATTTACTTGTATGTTTCTTTTGATTTCAGTTCACATTTCTTTTAAAAACATGCTGTTGTTCCAACTCATCACCTGCAGTATATTTCATTTTCCAGGCTCTTTAGCTCTTTCCTGTTTATTTTGCTTTCAGACAGTTGACAGCTCTGAGATCTTGGACCATATGTCTCTGTCAATCTCTACATGACGTGTGCCCACAGGAGTTGGGGGTGGGGTCATTCTTAGTATATCTTCATACAAGTACCACAGGACATCGTCCCGCGTTGGCCAGTAAAAGCGATTGATTCCAATTCGATGCATACATTTTACCTGAACATGAGTTTCAGTCACCTCTTGTATGATTCCAGGATAAATGTCATCATCATATTTCAGAGCACACCACTGGCCGATGATATCCGAGTTTTGCCATGGAATTTCTGACTCGTTCTGACCCTTATCCTCCTGTGTGGGTGCTGTTGCCTGAACTTGAAAGGTAAAGGTTTTGGGTTTGTAACACTGGCACTCCAGGGTCTGTCTTGTTGAGCAAAGGCAGCTCACATCACGGTAACTAATATGTCCCCGGGTGACTGTGACCAGCTGATGAATGCGCATGGTTGATGGCACCACTGGGAGACCTGCTGGCATGTTCTTTAAGGCTTCATCTACATCATCCTCACGTACATAGAACAGCTTTACTGAGGTCTGTGCATCCACCAGTTTCTTGAAGAAGAGTTCAGCATTTGGTATGTCTACCCCATGGCTGACAAGTCTGTCTGCGGTCCTTTTGAGGAGGCCTCCAACTCCATCTGGAGCACCCTTGCCATGGGAGGCCTCAAAAAAGTTCCAGGTGCCCGATTGGAAGCCATACTCCTGCAGCTTGGTACAAAACAAATAGAAATTGCCCTTCTGTCTGTACTGTGTACACGGCCCATCACTAAAAAAATGCACCACAGTCACATCAGGATAGGCAGCCTTGACCAGATTGAGAATTGGGTCAAGATGGGTCCATATTGCTGCAGGGCCTTTCTCTTTTGAAGAGCTGATTGTGCCTAAGCAGACATGGTCTTCCATTCCTCCAAAATGTAAAACTCCAGTGTGAAGTGTTGCCTGCTGCTGGTTTGATGCAAAGTGAAGAGTTTGAATCTCAGAGTGGTACTTACAGGCATAGTTTTCTGAAAAATCAACATGAATTAAGCATTCATGGTCTTTCATGTTCCTCTTTAGTTCGCGGTGGTAAGTAAATTGTTGTTTTATGTTAAAGAGGTGCCTTCTGAAGTTTTTAAGTTGGCCTTGGAAGAGCTCCAGCAGGTCATGCAAAGTCGTCTCTGTCCTTTTTTTCACTGTCATTTTGACAGACACTTTCTCCTTTTCACCTTCCTTGTTTTTTTTCTCTCTGAGTACAGTCTCAGTTGTCCACTGTGTGATAAAAACACTTGCTTGCATATCCCCCGCATTTGCAACTGGAAAGTCTCTATCTTTGCAGTTGGGACATTCATTGTACATGCAGTCCTTCAAGTTTGAGTGACAGGATATTGACTCCGCCATTTCTTCTAAGTCAGTGTTCTTAACAAGTCGGAGAGAATGTAGCTTCTCTACAAGAAAAGAGAGGTTTTCATGTACCTTGCAAAGGCAGGTCTCCCTGTCTGCAATGGATGGTTGGACCACCCAGAAGGGCCGCATACGGCAGAACAAAGAGTATGAGATGCTACAGTTAGGGTTCTCAAGAAGGAATTTTCTATGCAAGTTTCTCATAGTGTCATTCAGGAACCTTTTCTGTTTCTTGAACTTCCCTCTTGTAATTGTTTGAGATTTCCCAGCAGTTAGGCGACTGTTCTCATCCCTTGTCAAGAAGGGCACAACTTTATTGCACAGTTTGTAGCACAGGGATTTGTACTTCACCTTGTTGATGATGGAGGACTCACTGCGTTTTTGTTGTTTTCTAGAAATTGCAAGGGTCTCCTGAATTCTTTTCTTGAACTTATATTTTTTCAAAATCTTTCCTGAAACTGCAGTTGCAATTACCTGTCTATGTTTTTTGTTTTTGGTCAAGGTGAACTTTGTGCGTATGTTGTCCAGCAGAGCATGGTGGAAAACTAACGTTTTGTGCACTTCTCTAGGCACAGGGAACCTTCCTAACAAGCGCCGGGTTTTTGATCTGGGTGATTCTGAATCTTGCTGTTGTCTTTTAAGTCTTTTTCTGAATTTGTCAGTTTTTCTTTTCTCTTGTTTGAGTTTTGCCTTCAGATCCTTAATTTCCCTATACAGTTTGGAATCCCTCCTCTTGATTTTCTTCCTTCCAGCACGACACTGTCTGAAGTGATACACAAACAAAGAAAATTATAGAGGTCTTTCACTTGATATCACACAACCATGTCTCCACCCCTGACCACCCCATTCCCCACTTTCCTTGCTTAGCTCACGCCTAGCTGGCTCTGAGGCCATGAAAGGCCTTATGTCTGAACAGGTAATGTACATGCTAATGTTAACTTTAAACCAGGAGTAAAATACACTACACTACTTTACTCTTTTCACCATGATTGTATGATCAAATCTATTTTCTAAAACTTTTTTGTTAAATAATTTCTACCTTGACATCTGAGGCTCAGCTTCTTCAGGACTCTGGGGGGGAGTACCCTGGTTCTCTATCACTTTCTTTCTTTCTCTGGCCTGGCGTTGGGCTCTTCTCCAATAGCGTCTCTTGCGTCTCTTCTCCCTCTCACTCAAGTCTGGAACTGTCTTCACCTTCCCTAATCGTCTGTCCTCATGCCACTTTTCTCTGTGTTTCTTTAAATATGCATCCCTTTTCTCAGGATCGGCATCACGCCGAGCCCTGTACTGGCGCTGCTTTTCAGCAGCAGATAACCTCATCTCCCTAGCACAGAAATGACCATTTAGTAATAGTGTGTAACATTGTTGTAACATTGTCATTGATTTAAAAGAGCACTTCATAGTTTTTTAACCTAAATTGATAGGGCTAAAATTGCATGTCAACTGAAACACTGAAACATATCAAAATGTTCCATGAAATTAATGTTTTAGGCTATGGAACGGAATATATCTAAGGAATGCTCTTTAATCATGTAGCAAAGTCTAGTTAGAGTGTAATGATGTATTCAGTGTATAGATAATTTTGATGATATCCTTGTATCATTCAAATCATGGTTTATGTAGTCTAATTACTAAGTAATTACACCTACAAAGGTGTATTCATCATGTCATTTCTATGTGATAGCAATAGTTAATTAATAGTTTCAGATCAGTTGAGTTATTCTCTGATATGTATCATTCAAATCATGCATTTGTGTAATTACTACCTTATTACACTTGTATATATTCCATCATGCAATTTATGTGTAATAACAATTTAATCAAGTTAATGTGTTTAAACCAACTACGCTCAATAAGCATGAACTATGAAAATAAACCCTGCCAAAATTGTCAACCGTGTCATTCCCTGTCAACTGTGTTACACTTGATGGGTAACACAGTTGACATGTAACACAGTTGACATTTCCTCCATTTTTGGCCTTTGTGCTAGCTACAGACGTTGAAGATGCCACCACGTGACCATGATCATCTCATATTTCTGTGTGCTTTCTTGACATTTTTGTCGTTAAAACATCTAAAGTAAGTTCACAAGAAAATGTTGATAACACAGTTGACAAACAATTAATCCACTCCATGTATAGACAAGACACCATTTTGATGAAATATTGACAAGGAGGAGTTGAAACTAACCACACTGTCTTCAAGGTTCCCGCCAAAAAGGATGTGCCCTCCAGCAATGTGAGTCATGTGACTTTGGAGCAAACCATTGCTGATTTATAGGGGTTTTATCAGTGGGTAACACAGTTGACAGTGATTTCTCGGACACACATAAAGTGAATAATTTCATGTAAATTAATGTTTTAAATAGATTTAAAAACAGCTTTATCATGTTTTAATGATTATTTTTGAACAATTAATGCTGAAATAATATATAAAAACATGTATTCTATTGTTAAGTTTTAAGAGCAAACTTGACATTTAAGAACTCGGACAGCACAAAAACTGCAAATTCCAATATATCATTTGCATTTTTTGCTAAATAAAATATGGAACCTGTTAACTTTTTGTATTAAATGAAAGAGAAATATAATCCAATATAAAATTGGTCATTGTTTGAAATATTGACCAATAATATTTGGTAAAATTGACAAATACACCCCATGGACTTGAAATGTACCCCTAATTCTAGAATCACCCCTATATTTAAATATAACGCTACGTTAACTCTGTTCAGCCTTGATGTTACCAGACGCTCTGCCATCCATCAGCTGTGCCGTGTGAAGTTCGCGGACATAGTAGCTAAATCTGTCCATGGGAAAATTATTTTTTTCAGCAGATATCTTAGTTACAACAAGATTGAGCTAGCAAGGCAGTTTTGTGTTTATATGTGTGGTATTTATTCAGTTTGGGAAATCCCGCGATCTCTAGAAAGCATTAGCTCAAGTTGGCTGGCTGACTCAACAGGGACTAGAAATCGTCTCTGTTGCAGGTCGTTACTAAGGCTCCGCCTACTTGCTGGAGTAGTAATCTAGGTTCCATTACATAGGAGTCTACTGACATGACTGATTGTTTTCCAGTTATTAGTCAGACCCCATGTATTTCCAGGGAAACGGAGATAACACTAGCAAAAGGTTTTTTATTTTGAGAGCGAATTGCCCCACAATATGAATACATTTTGATTATATCTTTTATTTTGTTGGTAACTGTTGTATAATCGCAATATTACACTCGAGGGTGTGCGTTACCGTCATTATTGGCACTTCAGTGATGCTTACGGACCCTGACCGCATCACTGTCGTGCCAATAATGACGGTAACGCACACCCTCGAGTGTACTATTGCTTAATTGCTGCACGAAGCTAAGTGGAGAAATGAGTGCAAATGTCAACCCATACATGAAGGAAAATTAGCCTACTTAAACTTTTTACTTATTACTATTAACTTCAACTCAGTAACCAGCTATATTATATCTATACTATATTGTCTGTTGTATGTAGTTTACTGGGGTTACCCCTCATACACTTCAGGAGAACTTTGATGGGTTACATTAGATTCTGTAACTTCATTAACGTTAGGAGTTTCAGCTGTGTAATGTTTCATCATACTTTCATTGCATGCTTTATTGCAATAGCTGTCACCAAACACAATGGCACCATAGTATTTAATACACAGTATTTAAATAGGGTCACTGTGCTTTGTGTGTAATGAAATGTGTGACCTGTCAGGTTCTGTGACACTAGAGGACCAACTATATTAAAAAGTGTGAAAAGTGTTGATGAAATACTGTTTGTGCTCTACAGACAGATATACCTACGACCACTAAAGTTTGTCCCATCACAGCTTTCAGAAAATTCGTATCTAATATCTGAGTAGATAAGGTCACACATATCCAGCCATCACAATGTGTGACCCTGACTATAGATACTATGGGGGCAGAGTTTTTGCCAATATGTCTACCTATGAAAAATAATGTATGTGTTAAAGATTGGTGCAAACATTTACAGTGGTTATACAGATGAAATTCCTCTTCAGGTCACAGAATCTGATGGGTCACAGAATACAGTGTAACAATGTCAATGTTACCGTAACTGGACTTAACTTGAAACATAATTCATGTTTAATGTCAGGGTCTGATGAACATACCGAAGGACTCATAAAGTGGAGGACAGAAAATCAAGACCTCTTCACAGGCAAAAGGAATGCTGCCATCAAAGGTTTTGAGTAAGTAACAGTCTGCTGAAATGTGATAAAAGGAGCATTTGTCATTGCTGGGCATGTTAGGTGTTGTCTCGCATGTTATGGTTTCCCTGTCCCTTTAGTACAGGGAAACTACAGGGAAAAGTCCAAACAGCCTGGGTGAAGAAAAAGTGGGAAAATTTAAAACAAAAATACAAGGTCAGTTAGGAGTTTTATGTCTGCCTTTGATCAGTCATTTACCATGCTTTACTAACATTACTTCTCTTCTTATCTCATTTGCAGGATCTAAAGTGTCCTAGATCGGGGGTCAGCACAGAGGGAGGGGAGGCAACAGCAGCCTCCTGCAAAATGGTATGGGGTGATGGATGCGGCATTGGGCAGCAAGCCATCCATCACCCCACCAGTGCTCATCTCATCAGCAAGCCAGGAGACTGTTGTAGTCTCCACTCCCTCTGTTGCTGACCCAGTCATTCAGGAGGACAGTAACACTGATACAAGTGCACCAGGGAGAAAGAGAAGGAAGGAGGAGAGCCAGGGAGGCCTAATGACCTACCTGGAAGAAATGGACAAGAGAGATCAAAGGCGAGAAGCAGAGCAGCAGCAAAAAGAGGAGCAGAGGTATGAGGAAGCCAGGGCAAGGGAGGAGAGAAGAGAGGAGGAGGCCAGGGCAAGGGAGGAGAGAAGAGAGGAGGAGGCCAGGGCAAGGGAGGAGAGAGAAGAGAGGAGGAGGCCAGGGCAAGGGAGGAGAGGCGGGATGAAAGATTTTTTGCGTTGTTGGAGGCACTGATCAAAAAGTAAAGATTAGTTAAGTAAAGTTGTATTTATTTGTATCTGTATTTTTATTTAACAGTTAATTACTAATTATATTTATGTTCGCCTCAATAAATGTTTACAAATCATCCAACCTATCGTTATGTGCTGTGTCAAAATACTGTATACTGTGTACTGTGTTGACTGTGATGATTGATGATGATTGACATGACTTCAAAGTTACAGGTGAAACTGGAACAAAGTGACGCATTTATTACACAGTACATAAGACACAAGTCATGATCATTAGATGTTTTATACATAACGCAATAACATCCTCACACAGGCATCGAGCTCGGCTTTACTAACAAAAACACAACAAAAACCTGCATTACTATGCATTCTAATGGTGACAATAATCATGCTCTTGAAGCGCTGGAATACACTCAAGAGGGGCAGACACTGCTGCAGCCAG
Source organism: Centroberyx affinis (assembly GCF_046629955.1). Lineage (NCBI taxonomy): Eukaryota > Metazoa > Chordata > Actinopteri > Beryciformes > Berycidae > Centroberyx > Centroberyx affinis. The sequence continues at coordinate 47,145 of NW_027283953.1, read as the reverse complement.
AAGATCCCTGACACCCTCACCTGTTTCCACCTCCCTGTTTCCAGGTTCTGGGCCGTTATCTCCTGCTTCAGCAGCTTCCTCATCAGGCTCCATGCTGTCTCCATTTTCCAGGCAGAGGTTGTGGAGGATGGTGCAACAGGTGACAACAACAGGTGCGAAGGTGTGGCTCACTTCAAGGGACTTGAAAAAGATGGATCGCCAACGGGTCTTCATCATCCCAAATGCTCGCTCAATAATGCACCTGGCCCTGGACAGCTTGTGGTTGTACCTGGCCTGCACAGCATTCAGGACAGGTGCACGATATGGCGTCATCAGACGGATGGGGGGCAGTGAGACATGGGTAACCACCGTCACCCAGAATACATCTCCCCTCTGGTGGGTAGAGCTGCTGACTGGAAACAGGGCTGTTTTTCAGCACACGGGCATCGTGAACAGACCCAGGGAAACCACAGCATATGTCGATAAACTTGCCACAATGGTCACAGATGGCCTGGAGCTGGATCGATGTGAAGAGCTTGCGATTATAATAACAACTAGCATCTTCTGCAGGGGGCTTGATACGAATGTGGCAGCCGTCAATGGCACCGACTGCCACAGAAAATGCTGGGGAGCCTGCTAAACGGGCAAAGCCAGCACCCACTTCCTCCATCTGGTCTGCTGGTGGAAACCGGACAATCCTCTTGAGGAGCCCAACTACTGCCCCGCTGACCTGATGTACCATTCTGTGGACAGTGGTTTTCGGGATGTCAAAAGCCCTTGACACTACCCTATACGATGCAGCATGGGCAAGCCAGTATAGAAAAACAAGTACATGCAGCTCTTTCTCCCATCCATGGTCGGCTTCATTTGTAAGAGCAGCTGTAAGTGCGGCGATGGAGTGTCTGGACAGGCGAAGGTCAGGGCGGAGGTCGGAGGCACCGTCAAAGAAGAGCTGCAGGATGGGCACGTGGGGGTTCAACCGGCAGTATGTTGTGGGATGGACATGCTATGAATATGACAAATAAAAGAGATCCAATGTTATGCAAAAGCCTCATTTGAATTCCTGAAAAATCCTATTCTGCCTGTTGTATGCTGTTTTAGATTGGTACAACTGTTTTATATAACTATTGTCAATTCTGCCAACACTGTTAGGGTGGTGCTAGAAAAGCTACAATATCATTCATGGTTTATTTACACTTTGAGATACAAAGACACTACATACTAGGACTGCAATGATGTGATTATGCACTCACATTTCTGAATCAGAATCAGCTTTAGTGGCCAAGTATGTGAACACAATATTTGTTTTTTTGTTGCTCTCAATGTACTTACACAGAATAGACATACAGCTAAAAACAAGGACAACAAAGCTGAACAAAGGTAAACATAAACATTTCACTTCTATATAGAAACAACCACTGACATTTGTAAACAAGAGAGAGTAGTGCAATGGTGCAAAGATGCTGGAAGAAATATGGGATCATTAATGCAACAGTTACTTTATCTACATGGATTAGGTTATCCGACAGTATATACAATATACAGTGTGCTCAGGTTTATATTGACAATGATGATATGTAGTCTACATGTTAAAACCTATAGTTTAGTAAGGCTGCTTCCGTGCAGACAGAACATAGTGCCGGCAGCTGCAATTCAGCCGCATAAGAATTGTTTAAGTGAACAAAATAATCACCACCCATCAATCATTCTTCAACCTGGTGTGTGTGGAGCCAGCAGTCCTCTGTAGCTCCGTTTCTCTCTGTAGCTCCGCATCGCACTAAACTCTAAGCCCCGCCCACCGTTTAATGGTCCAATCAAATGCAAAGGATTTGATTTAAATCCCTCTTGTAACTGTACACCGCTCAAATATTCCGTTTCACTGGGAAATACGTCACAGTACAGAAGCTAAAGACGCTCTAACTTCCGTTTCAGTGGGACTTTAAGTTACGCTAACGAGTGGCTTGCTAACTGAAAGCTAAAGAGCGGTTAACGCTAGTTTAACACACGCCTTCACAATGGCAGAGGTAGTATTCAACCGAGAACGTGTATCGCTTTTCAAGTTTGGATACTAGATTTAAAAATACATACCGATAACTCATGCATTTATCCATATTGATATTTTTGTAGGTTGTGGACAGAGACACTGGAATCAGCTTCTGACCAGCTGAGCACTAGCGCGTCTGCTTTCCTATGCTGTTCCTGTCGACTGACGTTATTTCCGTCTAAAGTGCAGGCTCTTATTTTGCTATCGCCACCTACTTGTCATGATCCCTGCCTAGCCCTTGTGTTTCCCCTTTCCTGTGTTCCTAGTGCTCTCCTGTCTGTCTCTTTCCCTGTCCATGCTTTGTGTGTGTGTGGGCGTGGTCTCCCTTCCCTGTTCTCCTGGCTCCCAGCTCAGCTCATCCTGCACACCTGAATCCCATCACTCGTCACCGTCTGCTCACCTGCTTCCCTTCAGTCCACACTTTAAAAACCCCAGTCTGCCATCTACTCTCCGCCGGATCATACACCTTACCATGCCTAGACCTCAGCCAGACTCCAGTCTTCGCTTCTAGTCTTCCTCTAGTCTCCCGCTTTGGATCCCCGCTGTCTGGAACCTGCTCAGCCTGACTCTCCTCTGCACTTTCCCTGTCCTGCCTTGGCCCAGCTTCACACCTCACCTGCTCCAGGTTTACCACTTCCAGCCACATTAATAAACTGTCCTTGCATTTACTCTCTGCCTCCTGTCTGTGTGTTCTGCAATTGGGTTCAGCCTAGATACGTGACACTACTGGGTCTTTTCTCAGATGAAATACAACTACACTAAATCAGTGCTACTCAACCTTTTTCACATCAATGACCCTAATCTAGTCCACATCAGAGCCACAGACCCCCATTTGATGATATTTTGTCTCTCTCACCCAAACCTGAGAATATTTTGATATTGATCTATATGATTCTGTCCAGAATTCCATGAGTATCTGTACTGTAGGTAGAGCGATAACAGTGAAACTATGATGAAAGTAATACCAAATAATCACTCTTCTGCTTTCTCTAGTTATGTTAACTTCTTCTAAATTAAATCATCAATTTGATGGGACAACACGTGGAGAATCACTCCACTAAATTATTTATCCATTCAGCAGGGTGTTTAAATAACTAAATTAAACCACTGATATAATTTTTTTATGGTGGCACACAAATTTCACAACATAGCCAGCGTTTAAAATAATCATTTTAACAACTAAATTGATTCATTATGCATACATAAAAACACATAATTATATTGATTTGAATGTATGACAATTATAATAAATCACTTGAATACAAATAAAGAATGTGATTCACTCTTAAAAATGGATCAAAACAATTTTTCCACAGAATGAATGAGGAAAAGAGAGCGAGGTCGAGGCAGTATTTAAGATGTTGGAGGTTTGCAAGAGGCACACTTAAGAAAATAACTGAGAGTCAGAGAGAGGATGAGGAAATGAGTGATGATGACCATGATCTACTGGCAACAGAATCTTACAGTAGCAGTAGTCATCCCTCTAGTGACATTGAGGACTCTGCAGCCAATTCACCACACCAAATGGCTGGTACACCAAGCGTAGTTGATGAGTCTGACTTGGCGGAAGCCATGGACCTGGAAGTAAATGAAGAGGATATCACTGATGAAATAAAAATTGAAGGTTCATCACTACCAACTACGACCTAGCACAATAGCAGATTCAAAGTGGAGTAAGTGAACCATGCCTTTTTCTTTATGAAATACTTAAGATACAGGGCAACATCATAAGACAAAACACCCTCAAAGATGTCGTGTCCTAGACAAGGTGGCAAACCTGGCTGGCAGACATGAAAGTATTTCAAAGAATTGAATACTGACTTGAACTTTACTCCTTCCACGTTTGGAGTATCTTCAGTCTGGAGGCGATCAACAGCAGAATTGTAGCTCTCAATGGTGCGCACTGGTCCACACAGATTTGGATCATCACCCTGAAATTCAGATCGGGTGATTAGGCAATATCTACAGAAGTATTCTGAGCGACTGAAATTTTCAGAGAAGCCTCCAATACAGTGTGAGCCCAAATTGTCTCCAGCAATGCGATACAAGGTTCCTTTGACTACCGTTTCATCTGATAGTACAATCCCATTCTCCTCCAATTCCTTCAAGTCTGCTAGTAATTCAGAGAAAACCTTAGCATGCCCAAATTTTTGAAATCCTTCTCTCTGCACAGTAACACAAGTGACATGTGGTCTGTGTCTGACCGTACATGAAGTGGCAAGTTAGCAACAGATGCATAGACAGCTAATACCTTATGTCTTGTCTTTGCAGAGCCTAAAGGGTTAACAACCTCAAAGGCGTCTTGGTAGAGTACTAGTTTGAGACTTGATGGATTTTGACCAAAAAAATCATTGGATTTGAATATCTGGCCATCACTAATGTCACTTAGAACATCTGAAGGAGACTCAGCCGAGTGCTCTCCTGATTTCTGCCACAGTTCAGACTCTAACAAACATTTCAAAGTCTCTCTCACAGGCACATAATAGGCAAACCTATCTGTCCTGTTCTCATCTTTCCCTAAAAACATTTTTTTTAGGCGCCACATAGTTGAACTTTTTTTTGAAAGTCTGAGCTCTCAAGTATGCTGTCCTCATTGGCCCTGTATGACATGCAGAGAACAGATCAGATTCTCTGACAGACTCACAAACTTTGTTGATGTCCTCATCTGATAATGATGTGTCATTTTTTAGTACTGATGTAAGTTTATTCAAACTATATGTCTGACCCAACTCATGTATGTTCTGCATTTCTTCAACAATGATCTGTATGGTCGATGCAGGCAGTAGAAACTGCCCCTGCAATTTCAAGTAGAATACAGAGACATTTCTTAGAAAAAGATCACTGAAATCTTGTGACATATCCATATCACCTTCATCCTCGCCCGTTTCTGTACCTGCCTCAAACACTGGAGGGCCAAAGTCAACTGATTCAGTAGGAACAGATGATGACTGGGAAGCAAAATCTCTGTATAAGTCACTGATGCTGCTGTCTGCAAAATCTCTGTGTTTCCTTGACATGTGGGCAGTAAATGACGATTTGACTTTGAAAACATTTGTGCATCCTCTTACTGGACAATTCACAGCTTGCCCTTCCATAATATGCCCCTTCAAGTGAGCTATTAGAGCTTTCCTGTCTTGACACTGACGTTCACACAAAGCCATCGCGCATTTAAAAGCGGTAACAGTCGCCCCGACAGTAACATTGCTGGGAGCAGATACATTGTGCCTGCGGTAAAAATGAGCCTTAAATGCTCCATATCTATTAAATGTCTGCTTGCAACCAGCTTCGATGCACTTGAATAAACAACGTGGTTCATTTCGATGAAGTTTGCAATGAAGCACGTAGCCTCTCAGTGTCTTAACCGACTTGCCACAGAAATTACAATTATACATTTCCTTAGCCAATCAGAATCAGAATCAGAATCAGAATCAGAAATACTTTATTGATCCCCGAGGGGAAATTGGGTTACATTGCAGCTGCTCACATAGTAGAAGTGAATATATACAAGCGTAGAGAAATTATAAGAAATTATAAGAAAAATAGAAATACGAAAGTAAGAAATATGTAAAATATGTGCATTATACTACAATATATAACAATGAGAATAAAAATAATAATAATAATATAGAAATAAGAGAAATAAGAATTCTGTACAATATGCATCATACTCCAATATATACATACACCAGTGTAAATAATTAAATAATTAATAAGTATTGCACAGTTGAATTATTGCAGTTGAATTATTGCACAAAAAAAAAAAAATTGGTATTGCACAGTTAGATATAAGTTATAAGTTATGGGTTATAACTGCTGACAGGATGAAATAAGTTCAAGAGCCAGTCTACTGACTCAGAGTGTCTGACACTCTGAGGGAGGAGTTGAAAAGTTTGATGGCCACAGGCAGGAATGAGTTCCTGTGGCTCTGTGGTGCATCTTGGTGGAATGAGTCTTGCACTGAATGTGCTCCTGTGCTTGACCAGCAAGTCATGGAGCGGGTGGGAGACATTGTCCAAGATGCCATGTAACTTGGACAGCATCCTCCTCTGTGACACTGCCACCAGAGAGTCCAGCTCCACCCCCACAACGTCACTGGCCTTGCGGATCAGTTTGTTGAGTCTGTTGGCGTCTGCTGCCCTCAACCTGCTGCCCCAGCACACCACAGCAAACAGGAGAGCACTGGCCACCACAGACTCATAAAACATCCTCAGCATTGTCCGGCAGATGTTGAAGGACCTCAGCCTCCTCAGAAAGTAGAGACGGCTCTGGCCCTTCTTGTAGAGAGCTTCCGTGTTCTTAGCCCAGTTCAGTTTATTGTCAATGTACACTCCCAGGTACTTGTAGTCCTCCACAGTGTCCACACTGACCCCCTCGATGGAAACAGGGGTCACCGGTGTCTTGGCCCTCCTCAGATCCACAACCAGCTCCTTAGTCTTTGCCACGTTGAGCTGCAGATGGTTCTGCTCACACCATGTGACAAAGTTTCCCACCACAGCCCTATACTCAGCCTCCTCACCCTTGCTGATACATCCAACTATAGCAGAGTCATCAGAGAACTTCTGAAGATGGCAGGACTCTGTGTTGTAGTTGAAGTCCGTGGTGTAGAGGGTGAAGAGGAAGGGAGATAGGACTGTCCCCTGTGGGGCCCCAGTGTTGCTGACCACTCTGTCTGACACACAGTGTTGCAAGCGCACATACTGCGGTCTACCAGTCAGGTAGTTGACAATCCAGGACACGAGGGGGGCATCCACCTGCATCGCTGTCAGCTTCTCACCCAGTAGAGCCGGCCGGATGGTGTTGAAAGCACTGGAGAAGTCAAAAAACATGACCCTCACCGTGCTCGCCGGTTTGTCCAGGTGGGCGTAGACGCGGTTTAGCAGGTAGATGACGGCGTCCTCAACTCCAAGTCGGGGCTGGTAGGCGAACTGGAGGGGGTCCAAGAGTGGCTTGACCATGGGTCGGAGCTGTTCTAGGACAAGTCTCTCCAGGGTCTTCATGATGTGGGAGGTCAATGCCACCGGTCTGTAGTCCTTGGAGCCAGCGGGACGCGGCGTCTTCGGCACAGGAACGAGGCAGGACGTCTTCCACAGCACGGGGACCCTTTGAAGACTCAGGCTCATGTTGAAGACATGGTGAAGTACTCCACATAGCTGGGGGGCACAGGCTTTGAGCACCCTGGGGCTGACACCATCAGGGCCTGCAGCCTTGCTTGAGTGGAGTCTCATCAGCTGTCTTCTTACATGGTCAGCTGTGAAGCACACTGTAGAGGTTACAGGTAGGGGAGGGGGAGGGGTGGAGTTGTCAGGTTGGAGAGGGCAGTCAGTCTGGGAGCCAGAGGGGGGGGAAGTGGGACCCTCAGTGGAGGATGGGGGGCTGTAGGAGGGGGGAGGGGGGGGCGATTGAGTAGATGTTGGTTGGAGGCAGACGACAGATGAGTCAAGGGGGGGCTGGGCAGGGGTCACTGTGTCAAATCTGTTGAAGAACAGATTAAGTTCGTTGGCTCTGTCCGAGCCGCCCTCAGCCCCTCTGCCGCCAGTCGGCCTGAAACCAGTGATGGTCTTCATGCCGCTCCAGACCTCTCTCATGTTGTTCTGCTGGAGTTTCTGCTCCAGCTTCCTCCTGTACTTCTCTTTAGCCTCCCAGATCTTCCCTTTCAGGTGACTTTGGATTGTTCTCACCTCTTCCCTATTGCCAGCTCTGAAAGCCCTTTTCTTTGTGTTGAGGATGGCTTTGATTTCCTTTGTTACCCATGGCTTGTTATTTGGATAACAATGGACAGTCTGTGCTGGGACAGTGCAATCCACACAGAAGTTAATGTAGTCTGTTATACACTCTGTGAGCCCATCAATGTCCTCTCCATGCGTCTCACAGAGTGCCTGCCAGTCTGTCACCTCAAAACAGCCCTGAAGTGTCTCATAGGCCTCCTCCGACCATCTCCTCACTGTCCTTGTGGTCGCAGGCTGTCTTTTCACCAGAGGCACATAGCAGGGGTTGAGGTGCACAAGGTTGTGGTCTGACCTACCCAGGGGGGGGAGGGGAGAAGAGCTGTATGCATCCTTCACGTTAGCATACAACAAGTCCAGCGTCCTCTCCTCTCTGGTTGGACAGCTCACATACTGGGTGAAGTTGGGCAAGGTTGTTGCCATGGTGACATGGTTGAAGTCACCCGAGATTGCTATGAGAGCACTCGGGTGCTGAGTCTGGAGTCGAGCTATGGCGGTGTGAATGACGTTACACGCCGACGTCGGGTTGGCAGAGGGGGGGATGTAAACAGCCACCATGATGACATGTGACATTTCCCTGGGCAAATAATACGGCCGGAGTCCCACGGCTAACAGTTCAATGTCCGGGCAACAAATCCGTTCCTTGATCGTAATGTGACCAGGATTGCACCATCTGTTGTTAACTAAAACAGCAAGCCCTCCGCCTTTACGCTTACCGCTCTCGGTGCAATCCCTGTCGGCCCGAACAGTCTGAAAGCCGTTGATGGAGACGTTGTGGTCGGGGATATCCTGGTGCAGCCATGTCTCAGTGTAGCACATAATACTACACTCCCGGAACTCCCTCTGACTCCTGGCTAGCGCCGTTAGCTCATCCATCTTATTTGCCAGTGATCTTACGTTTCCCATGACGAGAGAGGGGAGATACGGCTTGTATCTCCTTCTCTCCCTCCGTGCCTCTGCCTTCCGCTGTCTTGACCTCCTTCCTTTACCCCGTCGTCCCCGAAACTTTCTTCTAAGCTCCTCGGGGATTTGGTGGGTTACACCAGCCATGCCGGCCGGTCGGAGCGCCATCAGCTGATCCCGGCTGTAGACAGTCCCAGTAGAGCCGCTGAGTAGTTGTGCACTGGCGGCATGACGCTCAGAAAAAAGTAATCCAAGCGCCAGAAAAGTGATTAAAACTCCTCTAAACCGCATGGTTACAGAGGGGCACAACTTAGAAACCTAACTAGTTACTATGTTAAGCTAAAAGAACAAGATAGAACAAGATAATTAGGAAAAAGTGCGAAAAGAGCGAGAGCAACTGCAACAAGCGGCCGTCCTGGTCGACGCCTGCGCGTCGGGCAGTGGTGGAAGAAGTACTCTGATCCTTTACTTAAGTAAAAATACAGCAGTGTAAAAATACTCCATTACAAGTAAAAGTACTGGATGAAAAATCCTACTTAAGTAAAAGTACATAAGTATTAGCAGCAAAATGTAGTTAAAGTATTAAAGTAAAAGTAGTGGTTTGGTCCCTCTGACTGATATTTTATTATATATGACATCATTAGATTATTAATACTGAAGCATCAGTGTGTAAGCAGCATGTTACTGTTGTAGCTGCTGGAGGTGGAGCTAGTTTGAACTACTTTATATACAGTTAGCTAATTTAGTCCAGTGGTTCCCAACCTAGGGGTCGGGCCCCTCCAAAGGGTCACCAGATAAATCTGAGGGGTCGTGAGATGATTAATGGGAGAGGAAAGAAGAAAAAACAAAGTTCTGATACACAAATCTGTTTTCAGTTTTTGGACTTTTTCTCTAATCTTTGATTTTTGCTGAAATACTGGATCATTTGAACAGCCTACGCCACAAAATCGTTAAAATAAGGAAAAGGCCTGTGCGTCAGCAGTTCAGAGGTTGAAAAGACAGAAACAATATGGCTGTTCAGAATCGCCTCGACTGAACCGCCTAATGCGTGCACAACGAAAAATCGGTGTGCAAATGTACTCCTGACTTAGCAAACTTGGATATAGTTCTTCAGCGTTACACAAACACAAACGAACCGTCAAGAAATTGAAAAGAATTAAAAATCTGCATGTACGCTTAGCCTACCTCAAGAACAGGTTTTTACGTCCCAGTCAGCACGGTGTGTGGTCTCCACAGGGAGCTCATAAATGGCGCTGACAACAGTAAAATGGGGTCAAAGGTTAAGTGTGTTAGAGTCTCTCACTCACTCTCACCCTCTCAATTAGCAATAAGTTACCCTGTACTCTGAAGTAATTTTTAAGCATCAAGGGCGACGGGTAACGCAGGCTAAATGTACTGGTGTCTGGTTGTGGTTTGTTTTCAAAATAAAAGCAGGAAACATTATGAACACGAGGGGTGCTATTGTTTTGAACCCGGATTCACAAAGTAGTCCCCTCTTTTTCAACACTTGACAAAGGTCCTGTCGACCGCGGGTCTGACTGGAGCTACCGGCTGTGCAATCTGGCTGTGTGGTGGAGAGCCACCGACCGGATGAGATCAGTGCTCATCTCATATCTGTAACGTTAGAATGCACACAAATTTTCATAATTTGCTTGTACACAGTGTATATTTTGAGTATTTTAGAGAGCTAGCCTACATGATAAGCCCGTTTTTTTTGTGCTTGCACATCTTTTCTTTTAAAATGTTCTTTGTTCTATTCAGTTGTCTTAGGCATAACCTATGTAGGCTAATTGTGATGATGAAAAAAATGTAAATAATAGTATGCTATGGAAAATCTAATCACTGTGTTTTTGGTATATGACAATATAAAAGACAAGCTATAGGCTAGTTTTCCATTGCATTAAGTGTAATAAGTGTAAGATTAGATCCATAAGGACATTTCATAAAATCATTATTATATTTAAAAAGAAAAAGTTTTTCCTTTAAATCAACAATGTAGAACATATTTCTAAGATCGTGTAGCTATAGAAATTAAGGCATGGGGCGCCCTGGTGGCTCATCGAGTAGAACGCGTACCATAAGGCTCAGTCCTTCCCGCAGTGACAAAGGTTCGAATCCGGCCAGTGAGCCTTTGCTGCATGTCCTCCCCTTGCTCTCTCTCTCACTATATCTGTCTAATAAAGCATAAAATGCCGATAATAAATCTTTAAAAAAGAAAGGTAACACTTTATAATGATAACCATCATTAATAAATGGTAAATTGATAGATAATTAAACTTTAGTTAATAGTTATTTTACTGTTAACAAACAATGAAATGATCATTAATAATGTTTACTAATTATTAGTAATGCTATAATTTATGTTATTTTATCATTAGTTTGTGTAATATAAAATCATTTGTTTATAAATGATATATTGTATCATAGTTGATAAGAGACGGTAAAAAGGGTAAAAAGCTATGATACAATATATAATTTATAAACAAATTTCATTGTTTGTTAACAGTAAAATAACTATTAACTAAAGTTTAATTAACTATCAATTTACCATTTATTAATGATGGTTATTATAAAGTGTTACCAAAAGAAATTAAGGTATGTTTGTGCTGAATGGTTAATGGTTTTATACTGTAGTAGGCTAGGCCCTAAATTTAAATGTACGCATCAGCAAAATCTGTAATTTAAACTGAATAATAATTTTACAATTTTTACATTTTTTATGGTCAAATTATGTGTTTTATACATATTATGACCATCAAAATTACAGTTATGTACTGTTTCTTTGTTTACGGTAATTCAATGTATTTACTACGGTGATATACCATTTCGGATTTTACGGTCTTTTACCGTTGCTATTTCACAGTTTTTTACCGTATTTTCTACAGACATTTTTTACAGTGCACCTGCAGGTCCTGGTACACAAGATTATGTAAACCGGAAGCTGTTTTCTTCAATTCAGCTCCAGGCTGTCCCAGGATCTGTACATGATACCAGAGTTATGAAAAACAGCCCAATCTACACAGAGCAGCTGTACCCACCTTTTTTTTTGTCCCAGACATCATTACCTGCTGTGCTGTTCTCCACAATATCTGCCTTTGCCGGAGGACATGGAGGGACAATGTGGATCCAGCCCTTCTTGGTGCTGCTGAGCACAGTGGTGCAGCAGTGAGGGAAATGCTGGCACGCCGCATCTCTGCACCCACCCACCAGCTGCTGGACCATGACTACTTCTAATATAGGCTACATGTAGTCTGCTGTATCCACATACACTGACAGTCAAAACGTTTGACCCACCTGACTGAATGTTCTGTGTTTTTCATCATCTTAAAGCCATTGTGATCCAAAGGCTTCTGCTTAAATACCTGAAATGAGTTTCTTAGTCAAATATAAATAGTGAAGTTGATCCTATGTATGAATTTCTTTCCAAAGCCTTTGCCTTTCCATCAAGGCAAAGGGCGGCTACTTTAAAGAATGTAAAATATGACAGTTTTGATTTGTTTAACATTCTTTTGGTCACTGCATAATTACATTTGTGTTATTTTGTAGTTTTGATGTCTTTACTGTTATTCTACAATGTGGAAAATAGTAAAAATAAAGAAAAATGTGGTGTGTCCAAACTTTTGAATGGTCAACATTGCACATGTAAATAGTTTTAAAAAGGAGTTTCATATAGTACAGAACAAGTAAGACAGACACACACACACATACATATATATATATATATGCAAGTACATACATTTATTTTTTTCCCCACTTCTTTCACTTCAGTCAACTCATTAATTTGTTCTAATGTAAACAATAACCATGACTGTGTGTGTGGGTTCAAAAGGTGCTCTCTGCCATATTAGTAATGACAATAATTTAAAAAAAATACAACTCTTTCAAAGAAAGAAAATTGAACATGTAGCTATTTTGCTGACCACAACATTGTTTACATTTTTTCAGCAATTTTCTCCAGTACATTGATAAGTCTCTCCGTCTGTACCTCCAACCGAGAAAATCTGGCCTCATCCTTTTCGCCTTCCATCTTCATGTACTCTATCAGTGGGTCTACATGTCTGCGCTTTCTTGAGGGGCTGGGGCATTTGGGCACATCCAAACCTGCAGGGTGGCGATGATGGAGGTGGGGTTGGAGCCTCTTCACCAGGGACATTTTTGGGCCCTGACTGACAGCCTGCTTCTGCTGGCAGCTGGTCTTCCCCTGTGCACGAGGCAATTAGGACAGGAGGAGAAACAGAGGGCCTTGCCCCAAATGCCTCAGGCATCAGGGGAAACCACCGCCAGCTTGCTGCTGGGGTCTCTCCCTGATCCGTTCCCACTCCTGTTGGTGGGGCTTTCAGGTCCTGTATTATGGGTAAAGGAGGAAAAACATAACACACGACTAGCACACAAACATTTAGTCTCCCATCACTATGAACACAATTCTTTTCGATATTTCTTATTGCTATGTAAATGGAAGAAGTATGTATACCACTGCTATGAACAGCACCTTGTATTTTTTTTTTAGGTTCTCCCACTTTTTAGCAGCCTGGGATCCAGACACCTTCCCCTCCGATCCCATCTTCTGAACTATTGTCCTGTAATATAAACACATAAATATACACAACATGTCATGTCTTATTCACACATAAGTTGACATATGGGATATTAACAGTTCTGCAGTAATGAGAAGGAGCAATTCATAGTCAGATTAACATGGTGTTTTGATTTGGATATTGTATTATTTTCTGCTCATTATTTGCAGTGACAGCAGGGTAAATAACTGTGGCATGGTAAATTAAGATGTTTCATTCAGCCACTGTTTTCATGACAACGTACAACAGTGTGTGAAATGCTAGTAAACTCAGTGGTTTGTATTTTTAACATGGCTACAGTTGCAATCTGAGAGAATAGCACTGTCAGTGATATAATGTAATAACGTTAATCCACTTAAACTATGTAGGAAATGCAGTGTGTCTTCATATGGAATCAGCTTGACAGACCATAGCAATATAATGCAATACAAAAGTGATTATTGACGTTTAATTTTACACATAAATGAAGACACAAATATAGGCTACTCACTCCCAGGCCAGTTTGGAAGCATTGCGCTTCCCAGTGAAAAGAGCCTCGTTCAAGCTTCTCATCTTCACCAGTCATTCCATCTCTTCATCTGACCCTATAACGACAACATTACCGTAGCCATACCATCTTTGATATAGTGTTTAAGTGTGAGCCATCATAGGTTTACATGCAGCATCACTAAGGGAATAGAGCTAACGCTAATTATAACTAACAGTGATATCTAAAGTTCTACCGGGGTAAGGTGAAGCGATAATACAGAGCAATGAGTTATGATATATCAGCGATAAGTTGAATTTCTACATACGATCGTTATAATTCAATGTATTGTGTTTGTTTACTTACACTTGTGTATCACTTGTTCCGCCATTGTTGATCGTACGCAGGAAATGACGACCGATCACAATGCATTCTGGGCAATATACGCTCCCGGAGTCTACATGGTTGTTGACTCGCTCCCTCGGCCCTCGAAGGGTCGATCTCAGAAAGTTCACTTCAGTTATCAGAGTAATGGAACGACACTTAAGATGTCATTGTCTCTCCAAATTTGGAGAGACAATGACTGGAGCTGTAGCATAGAAGCCTGTCTCCTTCCAGCACTGGAGGGTTGCGTTCCCCCCCCCCACTTTGCTGATTCTGTAGTTGTGGATGATGTAGCTGTTGGCTTCTTTTATTGGGTCAGCGATCTCCTCAAACAGGACGGTCTTTGTAGCAGACTGTCCATCAGTCGTTGCAACCCAGACATTTCAGTTTGTCCCTGCTGCAGTGACCTCCCCGTCCTCAAAGACCCAACTGGCCACCTTGACCACCTTGACCACCTTGACCACCTTGACAGTAAAAGGTGGCAGCTGTTTGTAAGGGTCAGATGATGCCACCAGAGCGTTTGGCATTAAAAAGTGTTTGCAACATATCAAAAACTAAATGTTACAATAATAATAAATAATGACATTAATAACAATGAAATAATATTTTATAATAATACTGATAATGCACTGGCCACAAGATATTTGTTAAAATGTTCATTCACATAAAGACAGTGTAACATAAAGACAGTGTAACATAAAGACAGTGTAACATAAAGACAGTGTAACATAAAGACAGTGGCCTTCATTTACGAAACGAACGTTCGACAGAAAACTGGGCGTACGTCATTTCCACTCAAAGCTCAGCATTTATCAGTTTGGACGTGAGCGGAGCTACGATCAAATCTCACATCAAGTCTCAACTCCTGTAGCAAGTTTTCCAGTCAGCTGGACTTGGTGCAGCAGAGTAAATCTGCTGAGTCGGAGAATTGTTATTAGACCATATATTCTGACTGGCATCTAAGAATATGCAGCCACATATGCATCACTTAAAAATATGCAGCCTATGGCAAAATATTCTATTTTATAAAGGCCTACATCGACTATGTGTCATAAAGCCTATCTCTAACATAAATAGATATTTTCAAATTGTTTGCAATTAACGGGGTTAAAAGTTTTCTGGTGTAAGATTAATTTCTCTTTCATTTTGAGATAGCCTACTTCAGAGGTGTCAAACTCAATTTCATCCCGGGCCACATCAGCATTATGGTTGCCCTCAAAGGGCCGGTTGTAAATGTAAGACTATATAAATGTATCTACTTGTTATCATATTACATAATTGCCTCTGCATTCGATTATTATTGGTTTTAGTAATGACTTAATAATTAATAACTAGCTCTGAAAGCAGAATTCTAGGAAAAATAATGGCAAATAGAAATTCAAGTGTACAACTATTATACAATTTATTTAAAAAAAAAAAGAAATATACAAAGTAGTAAAACAGTGTGGAGGTTGTCATCGCTGATGCGTGATCTGTGCTTGGTCTTATTTAGGGTGTTTTCACATATAGTCCTCTTTAAACGAACTGAACTCAGTCCTCTTAGGGTGTTTTCACATGTAGTCCTCTTTAAACGAACTGAACTCAGTCCTCTTAGGGTGTTTTCACATGTAGTCCTCTTTAAACGAACCAAACTCAGTCCTCTTAAAGTGGACCAAAAAGTGGACCAACAGAAAAGGGACTCATTGTCAGTTCATTTGAAAGAGGACTCAGTTCTCTTTCTGGTTCACTTCAGCTCTGATGGGGCCTCAGTCCTCTTTCTGTTCACACTATAGTAGTTCCTCTAGAGCTCAGCAGCCAGTTGCACCAGCTGAACTTAAGTTCAAACGTAGGCTAGTTTGAACGTAAAGTCTCACTAAGTCCGAGTTTACGCATTACTAAAATTTTAACGGTTGCACCAACTGAAGTAGTTCCAACGTAGACTTAAGTTACGACTTAAAACTTACACCTACCTCCTACTAGGTGTAAAGTCCTCCGTAAAATAACCGTTGGCGCGGCGCATCAATTTGAGAGGTGGGATAACTTGCTGGAGGAGCAGGAGGAACAAATCCAGCGCGGTTTACGCCGGCAACGCGTCCTCCGTGACAGATTACATCCTTTTGACCAATATGATGATATAGATTTATACTCGCGCTTTCGTTTTCCCAGAGCAGAGATACAAAAAATCATCGATCTTCTAACGGCAGATTTGCAGCATGACACGGACAGAAACGCTGCCCTCAGCCCTTCCCTTCAAGTGTGTTTGGCACTAAGATATTTTGCTACGGGATCATTTCAAAACTCGGTTGGCGACTCCATTCAAGTGCATAAATCTACTGTATGTAGAGCAGTACGAGCAGTTGCACTATCGTTATGCCAGCGCCTTAACAACTATATTAAGTTCCCGTCACAGCCTGAGCAACAAAACAGAACCCGTCAGAAATTCTACCAGATTGCCAGCTTCCCTGACATACTTGGATGTGTAGATGGCACACACTTCAGAATTAAGACACCCAGAGATAATGAGAATGACTTTGTGAACAGAAAAGGTTACCACTCAATCAATGCTCAGATTGTGTGTGATGCTGACCTCGCCATTACAAATTGTGTGATAAGGTGGCCTGGGTCCAAGCATGACATTCTCAAGCAGTCCAGTCTTTGGAGAGACTTTGAGGCAGACAGATACCCTGGGAGGTTGCTAGGAGACTCAGGATATCCCCTGAAAAAGTGGCTTATGACCCCATACCTCAGCCCAGCAAACATCAGTGAGCAACGCTACAATTCAGCACACATCAAAACCAGAAACGTGGTAGAGCGGTGCATTGGTGTCCTGAAGAACCGATGGGCCTGTTTGCAAAGAGGTGTTAATCTTTAAATTTAATTTAATTCAAATAGTAGGCTATTACAATATGTAAATGTAATGTAAATTGAAGGCTCTAGTTATATTATTAGAATATAGTATTAGTGTTATTCATATAGTTTAATATAATATAGTAGCCTATATTATTAATAGGGGCTTGAAGACCTATGGTAATCTATTAATTTATTTGGTGAATGACAGGCATATTAATGGAGCCTGACAGAGCTGCAGTTGTGGCTGGTGCCTGTTTCGTCCTTCACAACCTGGCGATGATGTGGAAGGTACCAATCGTGGAAGAAGGAAATGCAGATGAATGAGGGTGACATAGACATTCCCTTGGCCATTGAGGACCACCTACCAACTGAAGCTGCCACAATCCGGGCATACCTCACAGCAACTTATTTTGAATGAGATGCACATCAAAATATATAGCCTATGGTTCCATGAACAAGAAGGCGGCTGATGTGGGCTACAGTAAAAAAAAGTTTAATAAGCAAAAATATTGTTAATAGCATATACATACATGTTTAAATATTTATACTGCACAAATAAATAATCATTATAAATCAACAATCAAATAGGTGAACACATTCTAAATATAGGCTTGTAATTACATCAAATGTTCAAATATCTATTTTTCAACTCATAAATTGTATATGTACATATAATTTTAGAATACAAATATTGATAATATTGATGTACACCAAATCCAACAATATATGTAAATATTCTACACACTCTTATCTAAACTATATCTGTAGCATATTAGCTCTTTACACTAAAATATTATTTGACTACAAATTATTTGGTAATTATTTTTCATTTGTGAGTGTGATTGTGTATCCCTGTGCTTTCAATTCCTCTTGTAATTTAAATATTTCTATATTTAATTTGATCTTTTCAAGCTCTATTTTTTCCTTTTCTGCTTGGATTTTCAATGTCTCCTGCCTGATCTTCTCAATTTCCGCTGTAAAAAGGTGACATCTTAATTTGGTTACATCCTCTTCCTCTGTGGTAGAAGCCCTTGTGTTGCCTCTGGCCCTCTTGGCTGGTGGTGGGTGGCTTATGTTGCACCTATCCTGTGATGACAGTGCTTGAGGATGAGCACTGTCATCTACATCCATCTCTGGTAAGAGGGGTGCTGCCGATGCTGGGGATGTAAGGGATGCTGAAGGTGGAGCAAGGAAGGGTCCTGCTGATGCTTGTGCTGCCAGTGCTGGAGGTGAAAGGGGTGCTGTAGGTGGAGCAAGGAGGGTCTCTGCTGAAATCAGGGGTGTTGGAGCTTCTCTGGAGGGCTGCTCTATGTTCTCTGCAGGCTCACTCTCAGGACCACCTACAATACCAATGACAGAGGGGGAGTCTTCCCCTACAATGTCTAGGACCAGTGTTGAATATGGCCCCATGTCAGGTTTAGGTCCACCTCCTGTTGGCACATTACGTGGAAAATCCTCAACAGCTTGCATTTTCAGGTCGCTCCATTTCTTCCTTATATCTTTAATTTCTCTGTGTTCCACTCCCTTTGCATTTATGGCCTCTGTGATGTCTTCCCATATTTGCTGTTTTCTTTTATTTGTCGTGAAAGTGTTGAATTTGGACTCCAACGCTTCTTTGTTTTGTTTGTATTTTGTGAGGAGAATAATAATTTCTTCATGCGTGAAGTTTTTCTTTCTTGGTCTACGGTCACCTGTCATGACTAACTCCCTGAAATACACAATTTCAAAGGTTAGCCTACATATATATTCTGTCATTTATTTAGGCCAGTTCCCATAGCAGTCTCCAGCAAAATGTATAGTCTAATTTTACTATTATTTTTACTAATTTTACTATTAAAATGGGATTGAGGTATCACGAGGCAAATTCAGGTCAGGCAGTCAATGCTGTCGCTTCGTCAGATTGCCTCTAGAGGGCGTCTTTGACTGTGAGATGCAGTGTTTTCCATACAGAGACACTAACTGAACTGCATTTAATTGAATGAACTGAATTGAACACGCGCGCCGTGGCACCGTGGGTCTGTACCGGATCTGTGCTTGCTATTTCATAGGCTATGCGTCCGTGCTCAATTAGGCTACACATGGTTGGCTCTCCATTTTAAGCACCACATTCGTGGACAGCGACTCGTAATTTTAGAGGTAACGTTAGGCTACTTTGTGTGTAGGTTGCCTACAGTTTGAAAACTTTCACACAAGGGGTTACAAATGTTTTGATCTCTGGTTGAAATTGTTATGCGTTTTTGAAGGTGTTTCATGTTGTTTTAAGGTAGCCTATTGCATGAGCTTTTGGATATAGCCTAATTAATAACTATTGTAGCCTATGTTGTTAAACTAAACGATCGGTGTTAAATTGTTCTCCCACTGGTTCTCCCAACGCACACAACATCGGAGCAGCCAAAATTAGATTTTATAGGCTTCCCCGGTTGTTCAGACTTGGGTGTTAGCCAAAGTAGCCTATTATAGCCACTTGGGGTAATTATTTGTATTCATCTATACAGAATACGTAGCCTAGTTTATAGGCTACAGCGATTTCATAAAGTGTCCGTGTATCTGTCATGCATATTTTAATAATCCGAACATTTCAGTCTCCTAGACGATGTAACAAGCTACATTCCCGATGTTTATATTGCTCCACTTACATTCACTTCACTTGCTAAGGAGAAATGCTCCGGACATTCAGGACGTTGGACAGCGACAACACTGACTGCGAGGGAGGGGGGGGGACCACTGTCTTTGAACATGAATTTAGATCACTGAACTGACGAATAACAAATCTACAACTTTCTTAAGTCATCAATAAAACAAATAACTTTTTTCCACCCTGTTATTGAGAGGGAAATGCCTAACTTTCGCTCTGTTGAAAATAACGGTTAAACAGCTTGATGTCACTAGTAGGCTAATTATAGTTGTAGACTACATATAGGCTAGATGACTGGTACAGGAGGCAAACTAAAATTAATCCTTATAACCTACTTTATACTCGATAACGTACCTATTTGTTGATGTGTTGAATGTTTATAACGTTAATCTTTTTCTGTCGCTATCGCGTAGCCATAGCAACCGTTGATTTGGCACGAGATAATGATTTTAGCTGTAGTTGCGGCAGGGGAAAACGTCACTTTCTGCGACAATGTTTTGGTTAGTGGTCCGTTTACGCTCTACTAGTTAAGATGTATCTTAAGTCTCATGGTGCAACTAAACAAAGACACAACTTTAGTGTCAAACTAACTAGTTTCAACGTAACAGTTAGTGTAGACTTTACACCCTAACTTACGATAGAGCTTACGTTCAGCTGGTGCAACTGGCTGCAGGTATCCTACTGTGATTTTCTCTATGAAAACAGGTCCAGTTTTTAAACATAATATTCTAAGATCTTGGCAGAGTCAGAGTGAGGAAAAAGCAGTTGACTAATCTAGTAGTATAGTAATCTGGTAATAGCAGTAGCAGTAGCAGCAGTAGTAGTAGTAGCAGTAGTAATAGGAGTAGTAGTAGTAGTAGTAGCAGTAGTAATAGGAGTAGTAGTAGTAGTAGTAGCAGTAGTAGTAGCAGTAGTAATAGGAGTAGTAGTAGTAGTAGTAGTAGTAATAGGAGTAGTAGTAGTAGTAGTAGCAGTAGTAGTAGCAGTAGTAGTAGCAGTAGTAATAGGAGTAGTAGTAGTAGTAGTAGTAGTAATAGGAGTAGTAGTAGTAGTAGTAGTAATAGGAGTAGTAGTAGTAGTAGTAGCAGTAGTAGTAGCAGTAGTAATAGGAGTAGTAGTAGTAGTAGTAGTAGTAGTAATAGGAGTAGTAGTAGTAGCAGTAGTAATAGGAGTAGTAGTAGTAGTAGTAGTAGTAGTAGTAATAGGAGTAGTAGTAGTAGTAGTAGTAGTAATAGGAGTAGTAGTAGTAGTAGTAGTAATAGGAGTAGTAGTAGTAGTAGTAGCAGTAGTAGTAGCAGTAGTAGTAGCAGTAGTAATAGGAGTAGTAGTAGTAGTAGTAGTAGTAGTAATAGGAGTAGTAGTAGTAGCAGTAGTAATAGGAGTAGTAGTAGTAGTAGTAGTAGTAGCAGTATCAGTAGTAGAAGCTGGTGGAAGTATTTTTGTATTTCAAACTACTCAGATTGCAGTACTTTGTAGAATAGATCAGATTTCTATTAAATGAAATCGGAGCTTTCAGATTCAGATTGTGTCACTTTATTTTCACTAGAACACACTGATGATCCTGTTGAGACCAGAATCCTGATGAGGAAACAAGAAGAAACAAAAAAACAGGGATCCAGTCAGAACTGTTAAAGTTCAGTGTAGAGAGTTGTGTTTTTGAACCACCAGGTGTTGTTGGTTTTTTTTGTATTGGTTTTATTTGTTTTTTTTGTTGTTTGTGTTCCACTTTTGGTTGTGCACCTAGTCTTGTTTTAGTTTTTTGTTTTGACATGTCACTGCAGTTTTTGGTTGGGTTGAGATGTTTTTTTGTTTTGGATGTGGTTTTTCAAGTTTTATTTGAGGTATTTGTTGTTGTTGGTTCTTTGTTTGTCTCTCACCTTGTCTTACCTTGTCTGAAGACCTTACCTTGTTGCTGTCTGGTGGGATGTGATGCCAGGCCTCCAGCCCACATGTGACTCCAAAGTCGAGAGTCTTACCGCTACACTATGGCCTCCAGGCCGACCTGTGACTCCAGAGTGGGGGGTCTTACCTCTAGACTATCTGTGAGCAGGTAAGGGAAAGTCAGTAACGTATTAAGGAGCAAGCTGTGGGAAATTCAAATGCAAATACTTTATTTTTTCAAAAACACATGTACATAGCATCATAACCATACAGGCCGATGCAAGATGCCATATGTACAGATTCACAGCAAGTGGCAAGTCATGCCAGTTGGTCCTGGTGGCTCAGTCTGATGGAGCGTCTTCCTCATAACATGGAGGTCTTCGGTTCAGTTCCAGCCTGACACAGTGGAGCTTTGTCTTTCTCCTCTCCAGACATTTAGCCTTAAAACAGACGGACAGTTTGTTCCTCCTGCTCTCTCTGTCTGGCTCCACCCACCCAGACCAGCTCTGTACGTTAAACTTCTTGAAACAAACACACCTACCTGCTTATGACAAAGCTCTAACATGAGACGAGGCTCTTCCAAAACACACTGTTGCAGTTTACTGGATAAATAATTAAAACGAGTGTCTGCAGTCTTTCCTCTGTCATCCAAACAAGGTTTCCACAGTTTAATAGCAAGGTGCACCTTGTGCCTGCTTACTCCCTTTAAAGAAACAATTGCCATATTTGATGTTTGATGTCTCTCTGATTGGTTAGACAGAACACAGAGTCAGAGGGAGGCGGGGTCTAACGGGAAAAAGGTCTTGAAGCCAGAGGAGGTCTGAACCCACAGCAGCAGGATCACATGGTCTGTGTGTCTGAGACCCTTCAGGGCCTTATTGATCACTCCCAGGGCTCCTATTGGGTCATACCGCGTATCAATAACTGTCTGTTGATTGATCAGAGGTGTATGATCCTCTCAGGCCTCCCTGCCCTAAGCTTTATTTAACACAGGATTTCAGTTGGTTGGAGTGGAGTTGTTTTATCGATACCAATATGTTTGTATTGAAGCTGATATTTTGCACCAATATTCAATATCAGTCCAAAATTTTTCACAGTATTCAGTGTTTACAGAATTGTATCCTTGTCAAGGTGGTACAGCATTTAGACCATCATGGGACACTAAAACTCTCCATTGGAACCCGGACAAATTAAGTTCTTTTAGGATCAGCAGCTCTTTAAGTTGATGTTGATTTTATCTTGTTCTGTAAAGCACTTTGTTTTGAAAAGTTCTATACGAATAAAGAAAGAAGAATAATACGAATAATAAGAACAATAAGATCAATTAATTAATTAATTAATTAATAATATTTAACACGGTTGATATCCAGTATTTAATAAATGGCCAATATTGTGAGTAAAAGGTAAAAAGATGGAAAACAAAAAACAAAGAAGGGCTTTTTGGCCCAAATTACCGACTCGAAACATTAAGCCAAGGGAAACTGTTCCACAGGTTTTTCTGACGTTAAGCTTGAATACATTTTCTTACTGTCTGTGGGTTCCTTCCTCTCATTATTTTTGCTCAATATTGTGATTATACAGTGTGTTGTTGTCATTACTCTTCTGATGATTCAGTCTGCTGCTCCCTGGTTTATTTAATGTGTCTGTATTCCTGCATTTTATCTCTTGGGTTGCTGTGAGTGTGTATGGCGTTGTGTGTCCTGCGGTAAGCCGCTTCTGCAATTAGGCACAACAACGTGTTGAAGATGAATGTCAGAAACCAAAACAACAAATTAAAACTCAGAATATGAAAGTTCCCTATTAAAGCCGCTGTTTCAGAGCATTTTGTTTATTGTGCTCATGCAGTGTGTTGTGTTCCTCGCTGCAAGACAATCCTCCCATTTGGGACAATTAAGTCTTGGAGCTGAAAGAGCCAAGTACTTAGTGTGGAAAATAGAAACTAAAACTCAGTTTCACTTAAAATTCAGTTCACTGGTTTCAGAATAGTTTTGCTTATTTTTCTTTATGTTATTGTATTTACTGCCTTGCTCTGTAAGCCAGTTCTCCACTGGGACACTGAAGTCTGTAAGCAGAAACACAACAAACTGAAATTCAGAAAGTGAAGTTTCTCCATGAAAGCTCATTTTCACATTTTGTTTCAACAAATTGCTTTTTGTGATTATGATGTGATATTGTTGTTTTCCTCGCTGCAAGACGATTATACCACTAAGTGCATTACAGGACTAATACAGCATAGATGTAGTATAAATACATGGAGTACTTCCACAGTGACTACCACTGTATACAGTACTAATGTAGTATGAAGGAGGACTTCTACAGTACTTCTACAGTACAAGAGTACTGACTACCACAGTGTAGTCATTGTAGAAGCCCTCCTTCATGTATTTATTTTACTAATGAAGTATAAATACGTGTGTTAATACTGTACTAATGCAGTATCAATACATGACTATACTACACCATCAGATTCAGTGTCATGTAACCATTCCCATGTAAACAAGCATCAACATGTTGAAAGGTTAACGGCTGCTGTTGTAAAAAACAAAAATGAGTCGATCAATTTGAATCCTGATCAATTTCATCATGGCAGGTGTTTTGTTCCTGCTTTCCAGGACAGAACACAGCAGAGACTCACTGTAAATATGAAGAGAGAGAGAGAGAGAGAGAGAGAGAGAGAGAGAGAGAGAGAGAGAGAGAGAGAGAGAGAGAGAGAGCTGGTTCAGGATCTGGAACATGAAGCGGGACGAGGAGCCTCTGAGGAGCGGGTGGCCTCCGTGGGGAAACCAGTTTACTGTCATCCTCCTGTTCCGTTTGACCATAAAACCTGTTAAGGACCTGATCAATACCGAGGCCCGGGGCAGGGCCCGGCGCTCGTTACCTCGTCCGGTCGATAGCCGGGACTCTGTGATTCGCTGGTGACATTTAGTGGCACGGACGCTGCAAAAAATAGCTGAAACTCATCTGCTCCTCATGAGGGAAAATTTCCTGTTTGTCTTACAGGAAGTGACGGTGGCGGCATTTAGCAGCTGCAAAAATATCCATTTTAAGGAGATAAATCTTGTTTTTCTTGACGTTAAGTGCAAATATCACAGACTTGCTTTAATTTAATTCAATTTGACTGAAGTATTTTCTACAAACGAGTGGCATTTGGAACAGAGAGCATCACAGTTTGACTCATTTCCAGTAAATTTAAATAGAACGATCTTGGTCATTAATTGGTGTAAATGCCACTAGATGTTTTTGTTGGTGGGACAGAAAACATTTAGACACTAAAACCAAATCTAATGAAACTTAATGAAACAGCATTTAGACGGCAGGACACTGAAACTCTCCATTGAAATAGTAATTAAATTACTATTATCATTACTACTATCATTATGTCTCGACCCTCATTTCCAGGCATAAATACAAAATGGTGAACTACAATTAATGATTTTATTTTATCCTTTTTTTTTTTTTATTGCCTATTTTACTGATTCCTTACTGGAAGAAGCCTGGAGGTTCCAAACACTGATTATTTCACTAGAAAAAATGAACAACACGAAGATTACATACATGAGAAAACATTTGCATATTAAAATTAATTGTTTTCTTCCACACAGTGAGGAATCCTGGGAAGGTTCAGTGTGTGAAGTAAACAGCTCAGTGACAACAGTATCACTGTTTAACACGGTCACACTGTTAACAATGTGATGTGTAGGTGGCTCTCAGCGTGTGTGTGTGTGTGTGTGTGTGTGTGTGTGTGTGTGTGTCTGTCTGTGTGTGTGTGTGCATAGCTGCTCGTGCATAAGTGTGCATCTGTGAGTGTGCTTAAGTGTGTAAGTGTGAGTGTTTGTGTGTGTTTATGCATAAGTGTGTGTATGCCCAAGTATGTTGTAAGTGCTTGTATGTTCATGTGTGTGCATATTCATGTGTGTGTGTGTGTGTGTGTGTGTGTGTGTGTCCATTTATGATTCTGTTTGAGTGTGTGTTGGGTTTGATGCCAGGCTGAGGAAGACGACCGGTTGTTAATATTTCCGTTTCATCAGTTTGTGTTCAGACGAGCTGCGGAGGTCACGAACTAACAAAACATAAATTTGTTGAAGTTGGACATGAAGGTTCGTCGGGGAAAAAACACGTAACTGCAGCATCAGCGGTTTTTAACGTCTTGATTAAAGGATGACACCGGTGTAATTTTAGTTTTTTCAGAAGCTTCTACTGTTGTTCTAATGCAGGTTTGAACTCACCCATTGTTTTCTAAAATACATTAATTTGCATTTTAAAGTAAACAACTGTTGGTTTCTAAATAACGCCACAATCATTGCAGTTGTATCATAAGTCATAGAACTGATGTCAGCAGCTGTTCTCTATAAGGAGCTGAAGTTGACGTCATGTCCGTCTGTCAGTATGGAGGTTCCTTCATATCAGAAATCTGAAATGCATATTGCTTTGATTTTGAAATATGTTATAGGAAGCATCAACACATCTCCTTTGGCTTGATTTCACAAAAATCCATTCAGTATTATTTACATGAATGACAAAATCAGTTGCTGAACTACATTACCCAGCATGCTTTTAGTTAGCTGGAATGTTCCATCTCCTGCAGAGGGAACAAGCTGCGGTAGCTAGCTAGCTGCAGCTTCACAGCTCCAGAGACTAAATGTGTTCAGTTCCTCATGAGGCTGAACTCAGACTTCAGTGAATCCAGACTGACTCTGAACAGGTGAAAACCTGCTGAGACAGTCTGCTGCTGCTGGAGGATCAGCTGCTTCATGCTGGAGTTCTGCATGGAGACAAAGTCTGTTCTGGAAGTTTCTACACCTAAAATAACAGAAAAGTGCAGATAAAGTCTAAAAGCTCCTGCTGCGTAGAGAGAGAGAAGGGAATCTCAACTCCATTCGTTGCAGAATACTTTAAATCACATTAGCCACTTAGCGGCTAACCAACCACAGGAAGGCCTACACTTCTGCTTCAGCTCCCGAGAAGGTGACATCACCTGCCACCAAAGATCAGCCAATAGCAGATGGCAGTTTCAGCAGCATGCTTTTTACCTTTAGATGTCAGGCTTTACACAGATTTGGGTTTGGAGTTTAGTTCCTCTTTAAGCTTTGTTTTGCCTCTTCACTGCCACCAGAGGGAAATAAAGGAAAAGGAGAAAATAGTTCCATTAGGGCCTGTGTCCACTGAGGATCTGTCTTTTTTTTGTGATCTATTGTTTATTAAACTCAGAATAGGTAAGAAAAAATGTGTACACTACATAGGCACATGGGGATACTGCAAACAAATATAACACAAATATAGATACATATAGATATACACGCACATACACACAATACACATAATACATACACATCTACACAACACCACAACCAGCAGAAATGACATACAAACATACAAACAAGGCCTGTAATACTGGACAATAAGGAGTATGAAAAATGAAAATCAAGACAGGGCCAACTAGGCTAAACCTGGTTAATTCTTTGAATAATCTTGATAGCCTTAGAACAGTTGATAAGGGTGTTAATATTTGCACCATTGATTCTAGCAGTGGACCTATCAAGTACACAAATATCTAGAAAAAAAGTTAACCAGGTTCTCCTCATAATAATAGCGGGTTCAAACCAGTTCTTAATGATGGTTTTCTTAGCTGCAGTTGAAGCTGCCATTAGTATTCGCTTCTCCTGAAAGGAGATAGACACATTTGGACTGAACCCTAGGAGATAGAGAGCAGGGCAGATGGGAAGGATCTGTCTTTAAAACACTCCTGACCCAATAGACCTTTTTCACAAACATGGCTGACGTACTTCCACTTCGTATTAGTAGGTAATGGATCGGTTCTCACCATTGCCAGCAGTGTTAATGAGGCTTTGTGCCTTTTGCACAGAAAAGGCACAAAGTGCTAACTGGCTAGCCAATGCTAATGGTAATTTTTGTGTTGTTAGCATTTTGTGACCCTCAATCAAATCACTTTTTTATAGTGGTGCAGTCATCTGACAACAGAAACACTAAATCAGTGATCACACACAGAATCGGAGGAGACAGAAAGTTGGCTTCTTAACACTGCTGCCAATAGTGAGAACCTCTTTTCAGCAGCCAGCGCTGTGAGCCTCACCTGCTTTCAGAGTTAAAAAAAAAAATGTAACTTTGCCTAAAACGCACAGCTCATCAATGTCACTTTGAGTTCCACCAACCAATCAGGTGGAACGGTGGGTGGGATCACATCATGAGCGGAAAGGACGGCAACGGAAAACAATGACAAAACAACGACAAAACATTGTCATGCTTCTAACAGAAAATCCATGTGTGCATGACATGAAGACGCAGCTGTCACAACATTAAGAACAGCAGCCCGGAGGAACAGATCTGTTCTGGTTCAGGTTCCTATCACCAGGTAACATTAATGAACAGAAACTGACCTGTTTGGTATCTTGTTAGCGAGTGACAGAGTTGGAGATGATAGAACATGACAGGTTCAGTTGTGACCAAGGTGTAAGTTAGTGTTGGTAGCTCTACACAGAGCCAAAACACAGAAGCAAAGAGATAAAAACAATAAAATCCAGTTATTAAAGGACAATACTGACTTTTTGGGAATTTGGCCTGTTGGTCAACTTATCCCTTATGTGACAAGAGGATTGGCAGAAACATTCTCTCTCTCCAAGACCAACTCTGGTTTACTAAAAGGTCTGTCTTCTAACGCTGACAATGCTTAGCATACTGTATGCTAACGCATTAGCATTAGCACAGGGCAGAGAGATCTACCAGAGACCAAGAGATGATTTTTCTGGTACTTCAATCGTAAAGTTGCTTTAAAATCAGGCAGAAAAGAAACATAGAATGTTTTTATAAACAGTAAATCCAAGCTGGCCATCATGTGTCACAGATCTCCACACATAGCCTCCTCGTTAACGACTCGCTCAAAGTTGCCATGGAGTGACGAATTGGACGACCCTATTGGGGGGTCATCCAATTCGTCACTCCGGGGGGGGTGGGGGGGTTAGGTTGCTTCATCAGCAGCTGTCAAATCATCTGCTCATCAAATATTGAACAGAGAAGGGAGATGTGCAGTATTGACTAAATGTTGGCTCTGACGAGAGGGGGGAGGGAGAGAGAGAGAGAGAGGGATGAAGAGGAGTGAGAGAAAGAAGATGGAGAGAGGGAGGAGAAAAAGGAGTGCAAATAAAGAAGGGAGGGGAGAGAAAGGGAAAAGAAGGAGAGAAAGAGCAATAGAAAATGGCAGAGAGAGGGAGAAGGAGGTTGAAGTGGGTAGCTGAGCTCCCACTTTACCCTCAGGGGAAAGAAAGAAAGAAAGAAAGAAAGAAAGAAAGAAAGAAAGAAAATGGAGTGATGAAAAAAAACTAGTGTAAATTATACAAGGGAACAAACAGAAACTTTTCTACCTGCGACAAAGACATTTCTATTTCTATCTCATGGTAGGGACATTTCTCCCTGCAGTAATAACAATTCTACCCATGGGGCCGATGTTTGACCAACAGTAATGATGTTTCTACCTGTGGCAATGACATGTTTACCCTCAGTGAGGACGTTTCTACCCTCAGTGAGGACGTTTCTACCCTCAGTGAGGACGTTTCTACCCTCTGTGAGGACGTTTCTACCCTCAGTGAGGACGTTTCTACCCTCAGTGATGACGTTTCTACCCTCAGTGAGGACGTTTCTACCCTCAGTGAGGACGTTTCTACCCTCAGTGAGGACGTTTCTACCCTCAGTGATGACGTTTCTACCCTCAGTGAGGACGTTTCTACACATAATGAGGACGTTTCTACCCTCAGTGATGACGTTTCTACCCTCAGTGAGGACGTTTCTACCCTCAGTGATGACGTTTCTACCCTCAGTGAGGACGTTTCTACCCTCAGTGAGGACGTTTCTACCCTCAGTGATGACGTTTCTACCCTCAGTGAGGACGTTTCTACACATAATGAGGACGTTTCTACCCTCAGTGATGACGTTTCTACTCTCAGTGAGGACGTTTCTACACATAATGAGGACGTTTCTACCCTCAGTGATGACGTTTCTACCCTCAGTGAGGACATGTCTACCCATCAGTGATGACGTTTCTACCCTCAGTGAGGACATTTCTACCCTCAGTGATGACGTTTCTACCCTCAGTGAGGACATGTCTACCCCTCAGTGATGACGTTTCTACCCTCAGTGATGACGTTTCTACACATGATGAGGACGTTTCTACACATAATGAGGACGTTTCTACCCTCAGTGATGACGTTTCTACCCTCAGTGAGGACGTTTCTACCCTCAGTGATGACGTTTCTACCCTCAGTGATGACGTTTCTACCCTCAGTGAGGACGTTTCTACCCTCAGTGAGGACGTTTCTACACATAATGAGGACGTTTCTACCCTCAGTGATGACGTTTCTACCCTCAGTGAGGACGTTTCTACACATAATGAGGACGTTTCTACCCTCAGTGATGACATGTCTACCCTCAGTGATGACGTTTCTACACATAATGAGGACGTTTCTACCCTCAGTGATGACGTTTCTACCCTCAGTGATGACATGTCTACCCTCAGTGATGACGTTTCTACCCTCAGTGAGGACGTTTCTACACATAATGAGGACGTTTCTACCCTCAGTGATGACGTTTCTACCCTCAGTGAGGACGTTTCTACCCTCAGTGATGACGTTTCTACCCTCAGTGAGGACGTTTCTACCCTCAGTGAGGACGTTTCTACACATAATGAGGACGTTTCTACCCTCAGTGATGACGTTTCTACCCTCAGTGAGGACGTTTCTACACATAATGAGGACGTTTCTACCCTCAGTGATGACGTTTCTACCCTCAGTGAGGACATGTCTACCCCTCAGTGATGACGTTTCTACCCTCAGTGAGGACATTTCTACCCTCAGTGATGACGTTTCTACCCTCAGTGAGGACGTTTCTACACATAATGAGGACGTTTCTACCCTCAGTGATGACGTTTCTACCCTCAGTGGGGACATGTCTACCCCTCAGTGATGACGTTTCTACCCTCAGTGATGACGTTTCTACACATAATGAGGACGTTTCTACCCTCAGTGATGATGTTTCTACCCTCAGTGAGGACATTTCTACCCTCAGTGATGACATGTCTACCCCTCAGTGAGGACGTTTCTACCCTCAGTGAGGACGTTTCTACCCTCAGTGATGATGTTTCTACCCTCCGTGATGACGTTTCTACCCTCAGTGAGGACGTTTCTACACATAATGAGGACGTTTCTACCCTCAGTGATGACGTTTCTACCCTCAGTGAGGACGTTTCTACACATAATGAGGACGTTTCTACCCTCAGTGAGGACGTTTCTACACATAATGAGGACGTTTCTACCCTCAGTGAGGACGTTTCTACCCTCAGTGAGGACGTTTCTACACATAATGAGGACGTTTCTACCCTCAGTGATGACATGTCTACCCTCAGTGATGACGTTTCTACCCTCAGTGATGACGTTTCTACACATAATGAGGACGTTTCTACCCTCAGTGATGACGTTTCTACCCTCAGTGAGGACGTTTCTACACATAATGAGGACGTTTCTACCCTCAGTGATGACGTTTCTACCCTCAGTGATGACGTTTCTACCCTCAGTGATGACGTTTCTACCCTCAGTGATGACATGTCTACCCTCAGTGAGGACGTTTCTACCCTCAGTGAGGACGTTTCTACCCTCAGTGATGACATTTCTACCCTCAGTGATGACGTTTCTACACATAATGAGGACGTTTCTACCCTCAGTGATGACGTTTCTACCCTCAGTGAGGACGTTTCTACCCTCAGTGATGACATGTCTACCCTCAGTGAGGACGTTTCTACCCTCAGTGATGACGTTTCTACCCTCAGTGATGACATGTCTACCCTCAGTGATGACATTTCTACCCATGGCAATGTCTTTAACCTGAATGTCGTTTCATCTCTCATATTTATTCTTTCTTTTAACCTGTAATTGTGTTTCCTATTTTGTCTTTCAGCCCATCTATCTATCTATGTTTCCAGTACTATGAGGCCCAGAGGAGCACTATCAATTAGCAGGCTGTGTTCAGCACTCTGGCAGCAATCCCACTATGACAGCCATGATCAATCTGAAGGCTGCACACACACACACACACACACACACACACACACACAGACACACTACATCAACCCCCCACTAGAGAGCCAGTGAGTCAATGAAAGGGAGGGAGACGCACAGAAAGAGAGAGAGATTGCTGTTGGCCACTGGGAGCTGCCCAGTTCAACCACAGTCTTCTACTGGTGGCCTCTGGGAGCTTATAATTCAAAACCTCATATAATTCAAACTCATTAATAAAAACAACAGAAAAAAGGCTGAAATTCCTACTGGTAGAATAACAACCTAAAAGAAGAATGCATTTTCCATTAGGAAAAGCAGCCGTACTCAAAGAAAGACAACAACAGTCATCTATCGAGCCAATACTGGACCTCAGAACAACAACAAACCACTTTATAAAATACAATATTAAAACAAAACAAAAAAATCACAGAAAGAAGAGTTGCAAATGTCTGTCTGTTTTTATAATTTTTTTTTTGTCATTTTATCATTTTTTTTATCAGAGTTTTTAATCACGTTGCTTCTATGATTTATCAATGCGCAAATAAATGAAATTGCTTCTCTCTCCCTGTCTCTCTCTCTCTCTAAATAACCTTCTTAAAGATGATGAGAGGCACTGAGATTCCTGATGAAAGCATCTGAAAATTACCTGCGAACTCATTTCAAACCACTTCTACCATGATTACAGAGCACTGAGTGAGAAAACTGAAACCTGTGTTTATGAACCAATCCATCCAGCTCGAAAAATAAATGTGCACACTCACAAAAACACAAGGGATTTCGTGGCCGTTCTGTGTGAATGTAGTATTAAAGAAACAATCAGCGATTTATTCATTCAGTCGTCTGAAATTATGGGTTTAGTCTCACACTATAGAGGAGGTAAAGATGGATTTTTTAAGGCTCAAGACAACTGAGCTGCAGCTTGTACCAAAAGAAAAGGTTGGTTGGTTTGGTCACCTCCAGCTGCAGGGCCCGGGTCTGTTTCAGTGTCAAACGTCTTCATGTTTCTCATGATTCATACAATATCACAAGATATTACAGTGCATTGCTTTTCACATCTATAACTACCAATTAGGTATAGCAGCTAACCAGAGGCAGGAAAGACGATATGAAGGAGTAAATACAGCATATCACAAGAAAGGTGAAAGGACATATGGGTGCCACTCAATCTTACATACAGAAAAATAGAGAAAAAAAAAGGTGCCAACTAGAACCGCAAATAATTCTTCAGAGTGATGTCATAGAAGAACCACAAACAACAACAACAACAAACCTTACAGTTTCTTTAAAGAACCATTTCATCAGGCTAGTAGGCTGTTTAACACTTTACAAGAGATGGAAAAAAAACAAATATATAAAATATATAAAACTTGTAGCACAAAAAACAAATGAAGACAATAAAATTATGACATGAGTGTACATATTAAATTTGACCAGTTGCATATGTTTTTACAGTAACAGTCTCTTGTACTGGTGGCCACTGGGAGCTGACCAGTGCAGGAGTTGGGGGTTGCAGTGCCTTGCTCAGCGGCACCTCAACAGCAGCTGCTGCTTCTAATGCTGGTGATCTGGGAATTGAAGCTTATTCTGTTCACTCCACTCACTGGTCACTCTGCATAAGAGAGTCTAAAATATAAAAGGAAGCTCTCTGGTGCTTCAGAGCAGCAGAGAAAGGGGGGATGGACTGGATGGATAGATGGAAGGAATGGATGAGTGGTCAAAAAGACAGATGATGGGGTGGAGAGAAAGAGACAAGGAGAGGGGGGAGGGAAGGAGAGAATGATGGAGGAAGAGGTAGATGGGAGGAGGGAAGGGAAGAAGGATGTAGGAGGGAAGGAGAGGGGGATGGGAATAAGTGAGGATTGAGGGAGGAAAGAAGAGAGAGATGGAAGGAAAGAAGGAAAGAGGAGGGAAGGAGAGGTGGACTGAAGGGAGAGAGAGCAATGGAAGGATAAATGACAGAATCAAGGAAGGTAGAGAAGAAGATACTGGGATACAGTCTGTACAGGCTGCTAATACGGTGTGTGGGATATAACAATAATAATAATAATAATAATAATAATAATAATAAACTGAATTAATAAATCTCTCATCTAAAGAGTTTACAATGTGCTTTACAAGAAGGCATAAAAACAAAAAATGTAAAATATGAGATAAAAATAGAAAACTTGGTTAAAGGTTAAAGCAGAATAAATACATATGTAAAATGAAATGAGATTAAAAAGTCAGTATATAATATATAATGCAGTATGAAATATATGGAATGCATTACTTTGCATTACTTTCCAATAGACGTACATTAAATTTCCAGTGAGAGAATCCATTAGTGCTGCATCTCTGTTGTGATGCAGGTGTTGTTTATTCTACTGATGTGTTTTAATGGGAGGGAGAGCGTACAGATTATATAACCTGTTAAAACAAGATAAATTAATACATGAAAGAGCAAAGTGTTTCTTCCCAGGTGCTCTCTCTTCTTATTTAATTAATTGATATTTGTTTTCATTGTTAAATTGTGTTGATGTACTGAATTAAATTAAAGTCTGATCTGCATTCACTAGGCTATGTCTAGATTAAAAACAAGAATAAATACATTTTTGAAAATCAAGTTAAACAAGTTTGGTTAAGGTTAGAGTTAGGGTTAGGGTTAAATTTAGGCAACTAAAACAACTTAAGGTTAGGGAAATGGTTTGGTCGGTTAAATAAGAAAAGCATTTGTTAAAAACTAGAAATTATTGTCAGTCGCATGGTATCAGAGGCAAACGCATCACGCCCTGTCGGGTCACTGTGCTGCTTCAGTGTCACATGAGGCTGCTTCTTGTTTATAGTCGTGTCTCCTTCACAGAACAGTTTCATGCTGGGAAAACATAAATATAACACTTTATGTTCCACCAACACATAATTTGCTGTTAACAAGTCGTGTTCATTTCATGTTTTCCTGTGAGATCTGTCTGAAGACACCTGAGATAACAACTGACATAGTCTGTGACTGTTACCATGGTAACTGGGAAGCTAGCTGGCTAGCTTAACCTAGCAGAGCTTCATTAACATTAACATAATAATTGCAACCAAAATACAGCATGTTCCATCACAACAGTCAGGTGGCCATTCATTTACAATAAAATCATAAGAACAATACAAAAGTAAAAAATAAAAGATTTCTGTGAATAATTGTTATTTTTTCTCACTGCAAGTGAATGATATTGGCTAGATAGCATACATTCTCACTGTCATTCTGCTGCTGTCCAAATATATTCATACATGTCACACAACAGAATAAAATCAGGTTTAGCTAAAAGTCTTATAAGTGATGTCACACCCCCTTTCTGGCAGCCATCTTGGAGGTCCTCAGCTCTGAACAGCTGACTGTGTTTCTGTCTCAACAGAACTGAACAGACGGTTAATTTCTGTCTGTTTCTGACTGAACTGATCATTTCATCACTGATCCATCTGATTGATTTAGTGTTTAGATAATGTCAGCTTGTTAGCTAGCTAACCATAGCATCTGGTCAGCTAACCATCACTGTCTTGTTGTTAACACATCTGATTAGCACACTAGCTAACGAAGCCAGTAGCAGCTAGAGTTAGCATTTTCATATTAACATCAGTGTAGGAGCCATATGTAAGTTTCTTGCATATTCATGTGCTTGGTTTGTGTGTGCACACTGCATTGGCACCTGGGAGGTGGGAGTGTCATTATGGGTGTGTACTCGGTGGTTACTAGTAATTGCACTCACCTGTTCACCTGGGCTGGTTTTGGGCATGGGGTAGGGTGAGCATCGGGAGTGAAATTTTCTGTTGACCGCCTTATGGCACTGGATTGCGTATTTTGAGTTTTACCTGTGTCTTGGCCTCTCTTTTCTTTGCACTGGCGCATGTAAGCAGCTGTTAGGTGGAATCGGTTGTGCGGCGTAGTGATATGGAAATAAAGAGGTAAACAGAACCTCAGAAGTGGACGTGAATCTTTTGCTGTGCACGTCATCAGTTTTCTCCCGTGCTTAGCCTCCCGCGGCTTATTGTTTTTTTTGGTGTTCACCAGTTAGCCGCAAAAATCAGTGTGTTTGCTGGCTAGTTAGCTAGCTAACAGTTTGTTCAGGTTAACTGAGCTGACTCTTCTCAAGCTACAACTCTTCATGTTCATGTGTCACAGTAACCTACATTTGGAAACAAATCCACCTTATCACACTATTAAAATAAATATATAAAACCATTAGCCTCATGGATTTTTTAAAAGTACAGTATGGGTTTTGAATGTGATTCTTTGCTTCATGGGTTTGAAACATGTTTTTTTTAATCCCTTCTTTAATTATTCAAAGAAGTGGCCAAATGGTGTGTAATTGCATTTGGAAAATCTCAAAAATACAAAGAATTCTTGATTCAGTCCCACCACGTTAATATTTTAACAATGTTCCATGTTATATTTTACCATTCGAATCACTTTATAAAGGTTACATGCTGGTTTCTTCTGCTCTCCTCCATAAACAAGATCAAACCTCACTATTATAATGGAAAACCACCATAGTACTGCTACTGTACTATAGTACTGCTACTGTACTATAGTACTGCTACTGTACAACAGTACTGCTAATGTACTATAGTACTGTAGTACTGATACTGTACTATAGTAATGATACTGTACTATAGTACCACAGCCATAATACTGGTATTGTACTACAGTATTGATTCTGTACTGTAGTAGGAGCAGTATGGTACCGCAGTACTGGTACTGTACTAGTAGGACCAGTATTATCATGGTATTGGTGTATTGGTGTAATGGGACCCCCCCCCCCCCTTCCTCCCACACACAGCAGGCTTGTGATCCAATCAACCTCTCTGGCTCGTTCCCAAGGACACACAAGTCATCAGGCTGTGTGTATTCAAGTGTGTGTGTTTGTGTGAGTGTGTGTATGAGTGTGGGTGTGTGTTTTACAGAAGCATATGTGTGCATGTAGTCTGTGTGTGTATGTGCATGAGCTGTGGTGTGCATGTATATATTTACATGTGCGTTTGTGTCTACATATGTGCATATATCCACGTGTGCACGCCTGTGTGTCTACATATGAGTGTTTTTGTTTGTGTGTCATACATATGCATTTGTGCTTGTGTATGTGCATGTGTTTGTGTGTGTGCTAATTTGCATAGTAACACACATCTGGCAGCAGAACAGGGGAAGCCATGCAGAAATACAGCAGCCTCACTATTTATGTGAAGACAATTACAGGGTGGAGCCTCGCTGAAAATTGAGAACACTAGAGCTGTTTTCTATTAATGCACTGAACAGATGACTGGAGAGGAGAGGAGAGGAGGAGAGAAAAGGAGAGGATGAGAGGAGCGGAGGAGAGGACAGGAGAGGAGAGAGGAGAGGAGAGAATGAGAGAGAAGGAGAGGATGAGAGATGAGAGGATGAGAGATGAGAGGAGAGGAGGAGAGAGGAGAGGAGAGGAGAGGAGAGGATGAAAGGAGAGGAGGAGAGAGGAGAGAAGAGGAGAGGAGAGGAGAGGAGAGGAGAGGAGAGGAGGAGAGGATAAGAAAAAAATAGAATAGAATTGAGTAGAATAACCAGTAGAGTGCAGGCTGCAGGGTGTTGTCTTCTGCATGTGATGAAGGAGGAGCTGACTGGCTGGTTCTCTGCAGTCTGGGTGTCTGGTCAGAAGGTTAGCTCACTGCAGCTGATCCGGCTGAATCACTCAGACGCCGTCTCACTAAAACTTCATCCACCACCATGCCTTGTTCATACATCACAATTTGCTTGGTGTATCAGTGGTTCTGTAGAAGGTGATGAATACACAGAACAAGTAAATAGCTTGAATATACAATACACAACATCGGTAAATAACCTAAGTGAACATGAACAGCAAAAGTA
Organism: Centroberyx affinis; assembly: GCF_046629955.1. Taxonomy (NCBI): domain Eukaryota; kingdom Metazoa; phylum Chordata; class Actinopteri; order Beryciformes; family Berycidae; genus Centroberyx; species Centroberyx affinis. Next base: position 9,812 of record NW_027283953.1, on the reverse strand, counting down.
AATAATTTGATTGTAAATTAACTTGCGTAGTCCAAAGAAATACAATACAATCAAGTAAGCCAATAGAAAGGGAGCAGGGTGATTCTAATGCTGAAACTATCTCCCAACAGACTAAACTAGATCAGTAACAGCAGATCAATATACATTGATGATGCAGTACTGCCCTCTACTGGCCAATCAAAACGCGTGCAGGATCTTGCTCAGATGATCAAGTCCGGCAATTAACCCTAGGGTGCATGCACGGTCCAGGATGACTGACAGGACTTCGGAGGTTTATGAAACATACTGCTGGGCCCGCGGCTTTATTATACACAATAAAAGCCGCTACAAATGAACTATTACTGTATTATGTAGTACACACACAAGGGTAATATTATCAGTAACAAATTCCAGAAACAAAAAGGAATGTGAACGCTATTAACAATTGCTGTGATATGAGATGAATTAGCATGTGGACTCGTCGTCCCATCATGGTCAATGAGCTAAAGAGTCTTCAGGAGCCTTCTCAGCCAATAGTCCGGGATCAGACTAGACTGTCCAGTCTGGCAGGGCAGGGAGCAGGATAACACGAGCCACCGGGCGAGTTGGTACGTCTACCTTCACCTCAATAGTCCTCACTTTGCCGTCAGGACCAGGGGAGGTTTTGGTGACCCTTCCCACGGGCCATAGCGCTCGAGGGGACTGGAGTCCATGGTCATGACTGTATTGCTGATATCAAGGTCTGGTTTCTCTGAGTGCCATTTCTGGCGGGTATGGAGGCTGGGAAGGTAGAATTTGATATTTCCTCCTGAAATGGTCAGCTAGGAGCTGGCTATGACACCATCGTCGTCTGCCAAGAAGCTCTGATTGAGGGTACACTACTGGAGGGAGGCGCATCAGGCCGCCCCATGAGCAAGGAGTTTGGAGTGATGGGATCAGGGTCTGCGACATCGGAAGATGTGTAGCCCAAGGGCTTGGAGTTGAGGATCCCCTTGACTTCAATTAGGAACGTCCTCAGCACCTCCTCGGTGATTGACTGGGCTCCTAGCGTGGCCTGCAGTTGCTTTATGGAGCGGATCTCTAGCTCCCAACAGCCACCAGTGGGGTGCATTTGGTGGGTTGAATCTCCAATGGATCAGCTGGGGAGCAAGCTGGGATTGGAGGTCTGGCTGAAGAGCTGTGAACGGCTCTTGTAGTTCACGTTCACCTCCTTTAAAATTGGTCCCTTGATCTGAGAGCAGTTCAAATGGCTTGTGCTGGCTCGCTATGAACCGCCTCAGGGCCATGAGGACGGCGTCCGTGTCAAGACTGGAAAGAAGGTCGATCGGGTGGTTGTGGTCAGAGCCAATGAGCAAGACCGGATGAACGCTCTCACACTGTTGCAAGGGCAGGTGGGGTGAGGTGCCTTGACTGGACCAGCTGCTGGGCTGCTGAGCGGAGCAGGATGGTGCGTTCTGAGCAGCCGTCTAGGACAGCGTATGTCTACAAGGTCTTGTCTCTATTCCTGAGCACCACTTTACTGACCTTGAGCAGGACCCGGTGGCCCTGAGGAGGTCTCCCAATATACAAAACATCCTCAGCTTCATTTAGACTTGGCTGGCTCTGATTTCACTGGCTGTGTTCTTCTCACTTTTATCCAGCTTCTCTGAGGCCCTCCCATTGATTTCATGTAGAACAAGGAGGAGTCTGTTATTGAAGGTTTTACAGCACATTTTAAGATTGCTTTCAGCTGCCCTGTCACAATCAGAATCAGAAACCTTTATTCGCCAAGTACAATGTACAAGGAATTTCTCTTGGTGCAGGTATCAACATAAAAACTAATAAGAAAAAAAAAATACATATATATAATACAATACAAATAAAATGTATGTGTAATAAAATGTGATATGTGCAGTTAAAGTGCAAGTGTGCAACTGGACAGAGGGGGGGGGGTAGGTCCTTGTTTGTGAGGATTCTGGCCTGGGGGAAGAAGCTGTTCAGGTGACGGTCAGTCCGAGTCTTTAGAGATCTGAGGGGGCTTTCACACCTGCCCTGTTTGGTCCGTTTTAATCGAACCATGGTGCGTTTACTCTGTAAGACTGGTTCATTTGGAGAGCTGAGAACACGCATTCGAACTCTGGTGTGGACCAAACAAGCGAACCATGGTCCTCCTGAAAAGTCTGGACTCGGTCCGTTTCCAAGTGAACCACGGTTCGGTTCGCTTTAGGTGAGAGCGTAATCGGACTTAATATAGGACCTAATATAGGAAGCAAACCAAAATACAGTGCATTGTGGGTTGAAAACAGATGCTGACATCCGTTGACGCTGGCCGTTTCCCATAGCCAATGATGTTCTCTGCACACCACACAATGTGCTGTAGTTTACCTTTAGAATGTGATGATGCAGAGCCGAACCACATGGAGGATGTGATCACCGATTCTGTCTGGCTGTGTCGAACTGGACCAGCAGCACTTATGACAGCTTGAATTTTTTAAGTTGTCGTAGGAAGTACATGCACTGTTGGGCCTTCATGGTTAATATGATGACCATGACCTTGAGGTCCTGTTGGATGATAGCTCCCAGGAATCTGTAAGACTCTGCTCTGCTGACCATGGTGCCATGTATTTCCACGGGAGGGAGTGTGGTGGGCTTCTTTCTGAAGTCAATGATCTCCACAGTGGATTGTGTGTTCAGCTTCAGTTGTTGGCTCCACACCATGACACCAGCCGGCTCGTTTTCCTGAAATTGGCACAGTTGCTGAGTTAGTGTTTGGTGCTATCGCAGTATGGACAGAATTTATTTTGCGTTTGGTGTGATGGCTGCATCTCCTCTGGGTTTAGTTTCTGTGCCCAGCAGAACGACAGAGGGCTTCACGGATGATTTTGGCCCTTTCTTCTGTTCCTTGCCCTTGGGGTTGAATTCCCTTCAAGAACTGCTGCCAAACCGGGAGCTAACCTCCTGGACCTGGAGAGTGTGGATGGGAATCCTTTGTGGGTGGATGAATTGTCGAAAGCTGGACCTTAGGTCGTAGTTTTCCCAGTAGCCAGGAGACATGTGATCTGCAGTCCAGCTCCACATCCCTTTCTCCCCAGTAGCTCCAACATGCTCACTAGAGAGCGTTCAGGTAGACCAAACATCCTGACTGCTTTACATCTCCACTGCCAACACTGCACCCGTCCATGAGCTTACTGCATACTGCTGGATCGAGGAAAAGTCACCTCAAGAGGCTTTTTCACAACCGGAATAGACCAGAATAGAAACCAGTACAGTCTGGTGGTGGTGTGCAGGCTGCACAGTGTTGTCTTCTGCATGTTAACACCAGAATAGACCAGAATAGAAACCAGTAGAGTCTGGTGGTGGTGTGCAGGCTGCACAGTGTTGTCTTCTGCATGTTAAGAGCTCCAGCTCCTCCCTCTGTCCTCACTAGTCACTCTGAACAAATTGGCCGGCGCTGGACAGGAACGTGAGACGCATTACAGTGTGTGTGTGTGTGTGTGTGTGTGTGTGTGTGTGTGTGTGTGTGAGTGTGTGTGTGTGTGTGTGTGTGTGTGAGTGTGTGTGTGTGTGTGTGTGTGTGTGTGTGTGTGTGTGTGTGTGTGTGTGTGTGTGTGTGTGTGTGTGAGTGTGTGTGTGTGTGTGTGTGTGTGTGTGTGCGTGTGTGTGCGTGTGTGTGTGTGTGTGTTTTCAGCTGATGCTGGTGACAAACAGTGCGGATGTTTTCTCTGAAGATTTCCATCAACATTTAACGAAAAAACATTAAACATTAATGCTTCAAGATTGTCATTTTAAAGATGGTTAACACAGGTGAGAGTGTGTGTGTGTGTGTGTGTGTGTGTGTGTGTAGAGAGAAAGAGACAGGGAGAGATCCAAACACACACACACACACACACACACACACACACACTGTGATGTGAATCTAATCTCTGCTCCCTGTATTGCAGTGTTGAGTCTCAATGATTATTCATTTGAAACTGTGAGAGCACAGTACAGCCTGAGAGAGGGTGTGTGTGTGTGTGTGTGTGTGTGTGTGTGTGTGTGTGTGTGTGTGTGTGTGTGTGCACCATAAACAGCACACATGAGAGAGAGAATGGCAGAGAGAAAGAAAGAGAGAGAGAGATGAAACATGGTGAGAGCGCCATCTAGCCAGGCTACACTGAATTAAATGTTACTTCGTCTTTTTCTGTGATTATTTTTTTCCACATTATTTTTTAAATCATGTCAATACTTCTTTATTATTTTAATGTGTATTATTAATTATAATTATATCATTGCTGTGGTAGTTATTATTTTATGTGTGTCTATAAACATGAGTGTGTTTTTGTTCACCTGACTTAACAGTGTTTTCCTTAACATCACACAAAGCTTTTTAAATAATTCAACAATGCTGTTATCTAGACTCCTTTAGAATCAGAATGTAGAATATGTAAATAACACAATATAATGTTTCTAACCTGGTATCCCATCCTGTCAGATATTCAGATATTGTCTGCCATGTCATGTTCTGATATGTTTTTAATGATATAGTTATAACCTTCTGCCTCCTGGATGTGATGAAGTGGATGGAAGTGGAAGCGTCTTGTAGAGGTCGGCGTTTGGAGGTCAAAGTTCAAAGTTGAACTCAGTTGTCCTCTTTATGATCAAAGATGTTTAATGAAGGTGTTGCTAAAGTTTGATTTTGTTTGAGCGGTTAAAGTTAAAGTTCCTGCATTTTCAAAACCTTTCCTCCAGTCAGTTTCAGTCTAACTAGGAAACGCATCACAGCTGGACTCGCTCCTGATTGGCTCCCTCACTAAAGAGTGACTGAAATCCGTCCAATCAGGGTCCAGTTTGTAGCATCTGAACTGAAAGCGTCCACTCAGCAGGTTCACCTCAGTGGAATTAGAGGAGCCGCTGATGTCGGCCAATCAGGAGCCAGGATTGTGACTTCACATTCATTCAGTTTAACTCATGAAGGACATGATGCTGATCCTGAGAAACTGAATCATGGAAACTGAATCGTATTAAAAAAATTATAAAATTAGATAATAAAAGGGTTTTATTCATTATTAATCTTCAACATGAAACCAGATGATGGAAACTGAAATCTGACTAAATCTGAATCCAACAGGTTTCACACAGAAACAGACTGAATGATAAACTTCAGGTAAAGGACTTTTTTCAAAATGTATATATATACAGTATGTATATACAGTATATGTATATTGTGTATTATATATGTATTATTATATGTATTATATAGCATTCTGGTAATGAACTCTTCACTTTAGTTAGTTTGGTTGGAAACTCAAGTTCACAGACCGGTCACCATATAATATAAAATAAATTAAATACCATATTAGATGATATATAATAAACATACTGGACTCCACATTAGCTGTGTGTCAGTGTGAATCTGCAGCTGTGAGATAATCCAGGAGATTATAATTTAAAGAGGTTTATGATCCAGGGAGATTATCTGTTGAAGACATTATTAAGAAACAGCAGCAGCAGACAGAGGCGGCTAATTAGCTTGACAGCCAGTCCAAAACACACACACACACACACACACACACACACACACACACACACACACACAGAAACATTCATACGTGCACATGAACACACACACACACGACTAAACTGCAAATGTAAACACCACACACACACACACACACACATCCACACAGACAGAAACCACAGCAATTCTGCATTTGTACAAAATCTTTACATCTGAATCGTTTAGCTCGGTCTGTCCCACAGCGACTCGTCATGTCTGACCTGCTGTTTCTACATCTGAACGGTCCGTCTGAAGCCAAATCATCCCGCCGCCATGTTGACATGTTCTGGAGGCGGAGCAGCCAGAGAGAGGCAGAGGGCGGAGCCAAGGTGGAGGGGGCGGTGAGAGGGCTCAGCCTGCTATTGGCCCGTGATCGACCTGTCAATCACTAGGAAAACAACCCTGTGTTTCATCTGTTAATGACGCTGGCTGCCGTTACAGGAGACGTCCTGAAGGAAGATTGTCACTCAAGTGTTTACATGAGCGCTAAATATACCGATCACATTGATCTGTGTGTTTACATGCTCCACAGTATGTGATCAGAATAAAAGTTTCTGACATGAATCAGCTCTCTGACATGAGCTTATGTTTTTAAAAGATGGAGCTGCTGTTCTTTCTGATGAAGCAACAGTTTTATCAGAACATACGACTCCATAAATGTCAGAAAAAGACGTTTGGTTTTGTTTTGTTTTGCCTCCGCAGTGATCGGCTCCATTTGTAATTTTCACCTGTAAACCCAAACCGGGCTGCACCGCCCACATCAAGCCCGGGCGCCCCGGGGTTCATAACAAACACACCCATTCAAATCCTCCCGGAAAAAAAGGGAAACGTTATTGAAGTTACTTATGTTAAATGCGGAGCGCGTGCAGAAAGAGGAAAGATAAAGAAAGTGATTAGAATGAATGTTTACATGACCAAATTTTATCCATCGACCGGATTATGAAAGAGTTAAACAGCCTCTCTGACAGAATGAACTTTCCTTTGGATCAGCAGTTTATTCTGACTGAGCTGCTGCTCTGATTAAAAGGCTCCATGTGAACACAGACAGTTATTTTGAAAATCTCCATCAGGACACAGTAGAAGAAGTGAAATTAGCTGCTGAGACCAAAACCTCTGGTGGAGAAAATGTCTTGATTTATATTTGATCAGAAGCTGGTTTGTGGTCCAGAGACTTGGTGGATTTGGAGGTCTGGAGTCTTCCAGCTGAAGGTTTTGTCAGCCAATCAGAGCGGAGGAGGCGTTCCTACATTTGTCTCTTTTTTCAGGCTTCTGAACTGAACTGAATTTTGACCATTAATTGTAATTTAACTTTTGCTTTTTTAAATCACTGTGTGTCTGATCTTTGCTCTCTGGCTTTTTATCCATCATTCTTGTTGTTTTGTTGATGTTTGTTTGCTGCCTGGTTGATGTGCCAATAAAGTAAAGAGGTTTTTTTTTTTTGTTTGGGGAAAAAAGGTTAATTTAGGAAGGTCTTGAGATGATTTATGGGATAGGAAAAAAAATCTGTTAATATCATGTCTATTTTTTCTAATTTTTCTCTAATTGTTGCTTCTTTTTCCTCCTGAAATACGGAGCAGCCTCTCTGCCTCGTCTCATAATGAATCAAATGAAAATCAAACAAGTCGTTCTTGGTGGAATTTATTTTATTATTTAGTTAAAAAAAATGTTTATCTCTGTGTTTATTGTTGCTGTAATGTCAGGATCATTTGTTCTAAAACTGAATGAATGATCCTGAACGACAGAGAACTGAAAAGATGAAGAGAAGAAAACTGAAGAGGACAGAACAAGAGACATTATTTTATTTCATTTTAGTTTTTATTATTAACTTTTATTTTTTATTGAAAGAGCTGGAAAATAATCACCTGGCTACATCACAGTGATGTCACCGGGTCATCAGGTGTGTTTCAGCCTCACCAGAGACCCAGCAGACTGCATCAGACCAGCAGCATCAGACCATCAGACCATCAGACCAGCAGCACCAGACCAGCAGCATCAGACCATCAGACCAGCAGCACCAGACCAGCAGCATCAGACCATCAGACCAGCAGCACCAGACCAGCAGCATCAGACCATCAGACCAGCAGCATCAGACCAGCAGCATCAGACCATCAGACCAGCAGTATCAGACCAGCAGCATCAGACCATCAGACCAGCAGCATCAGACCAGCAGCATCAGACCATCAGACCAGCAGTATCAGACCAGCAGCACCAGACCATCAGACCAGCAGCACCAGACCATCAGACCAGCAGCATCAGACCAGCAGCATCAGACCAACAGACCAGCAGCATCAGACCAGCAGCATCAGACCATCAGACCAGCAGTATCAGACCAGCAGCACCAGACCATCAGACCAGCAGCACCAGACCATTAGACCAGCAGCACCAGACCACCAGACCAGCAGCACCAGACCAGCAACATCAGACCAGCAACATCAGACCATCAGACCAGCAGCACCAGACCATCAGACCAGCAGCACCAGACCAGCAACATCAGACCAGCAACATCAGACCATCAGACCAGCAGCATCAGACCATCAGACCAGCAGCATCAGACCACCAGACCAGCAGCACCAGACCATCAGACCAGCAGCACCAGACCAGCAGACCAGCAGCATCAGACCAGCAGCATCAGACCATCAGACCAGCAGCACCAGACCATCAGACCAGCAGCACCAGACCACCAGACCATCAGACCAGCAGCACCAGACCAGCAACATCATCAACATCAACATAAAGTGTCAAAGCCTCAGTTTTCCCAGCAGGAAGCGGGTCCCTGAAGGAGACACGGCTGTGCCCAGGCAGCAGAGTGTCAGGCAGGAGGAGGCTGGAGGAGGCTGGGAGGAGGCTGGGAGGCTGGAGGAGGCTGGGAGGAGGCTGGGAGGAGGCTGGGAGGAGGCTGGGAGGAGGCTGGAGGTCAAGTCCCAGTTTGAATAAAGGAAATTTAAATTTGTAGCTAAAGTTTTCTTTTCTCATTGAGCGACCGAAGCCTCCAGACCTGAACCTGAAGCTGCTGGAAGGTTCTGCTTGTTGGACTTGATGCAGTTGGAATAAAAACATTTTAATTAACTATTTTGTTGTTTTGATGCTGCTTTGTATATTTTATGGAACAACAGTATTTATAGAAGTTAAATATTAATAATTTCTTCTGATACATGAAAAACAGTTTATGTTCTGTCCAGGGAGGTTTGGGTTTTACTGAAGACAGCATGGATAGATAGATAGATAGATTCTGTCTCTATCTCTCCCCCCTCCCTCCCCCCTCTCTCTCTCTCTCTCTCTCTCTCTCTCTCTCTCTCTCTCTCTCCTCTCTCTCCCTCTCTCCCTCTCTCTCTCAGTCTCTCTCTCTCTCTCAGTCTCTCTCTCTCTCAGTCTCTCTCTCTCACTCCCCCCCCCCCCTCTCTCTCTCTCTCTCTCTCCCTCTTTCCCCCCTCTCTCTCTCTCTCTCCTCTCTCCCTCTCACTCCCCCCCCCCTCTCTCTCTCTCTCTCTCTCTCTCTCCCCTCTTTCCCCCCTCTCTCTCTCTCTCTCTGTCTCTCTCTCTCTCTCTCTCCCTCTCTCTCCCCCCTCTCTCTCTCTCTCTCTCTCTCTCTCTGTCTCTCTCTCTCTCTCCCTCTCTCTCTCTCTCCCTCTCTCCCTCTCTCTCTCAGTCTCTCTCTCTCTCTCAGTCTCTCTCTCTCTCAGTCTCTCTCTCTCTCTCCCTCCCCCCTCTCACTCTCCCCCCCCCTCTCTCTCTCTCTCTCTCTCCCTCTTTCCCCCCCCCTCTCTCTCTCTCTCTGTCTCTCTCTCTCTCTCTCCCTCTCTCTCTCCCCCTCTCTCTCTCTCTCTCTCTCTCTCTGTCTCTCTCTCTCTCTCTCTCTCTCTCTCCTCTCTCTCTCTCTCTCAGTCTCTCTCTCTCTCAGTCTCTCTCTCTCTCTCCCTCCCCCCTCTCACTCCCCCCCCCCCCTCTCTCTCTCTCTCTCTCTCTCTCCCTCTCCCCCCCCCCCCCCCTCTCTCTCTCTCTCTCTCTCTCCCTCTCTCTCTCTCTCTCTCTGTGGAGGCTAAGTCTTTCTGACAGTTAAATCAAACGAGGCCCCGGCTAGTCTGACCTCCGCTAGCTTTAGCCTTAGCCGGAGACACTCTATAATTGCATCCCCCTCCAACATCCCCCTCCTCCCCCCCTCCCTGAAGCCGGATTAAATTCCCCCCCCCCCCCCCCCCCACAGAGACCAGCCCTGCCCCCCGACTTGCCCCCTGAAGGCACTAAGCTATTTTTAATCATCTTTACAGTTGTCAAGTATGGTAATTATGATGAAGCAAGGAGGAGAGAAGAGACAGAGGGA
>NW_027283952.1:0-10777 GCF_046629955.1 Centroberyx affinis | reverse complement strand
TGTACTATGTTTTTCATTATCTTAAAGCTTAAATTTTTATCTAAAGGCTTATGCTTAAATGCTTGAAATTTGTTTCTTAGACAAATATAAATAGTGAAGTTGTTGCCTATGTATGAATTTCTTTCCAAAGTCTTTGCTTTTCCATCAAGGCAAAGGGCGGCTACTTTAAAGAATCTAAAATATAAGAAAGTTTTGATTTGTTTAACACTTTTTTGGGTTATTTCATAGTTTTGAAGTCTTTAATAATATTCAAAAATGTGGAAAATAGTAAAAATAAAGACAAATGTGGTGTGTCCAAACTTTTGAGTGGTAGTGTATAATAAGGGAAATCAATAAGGGATTTTGGCTTTTACCTCACCTCATGAATAGAGGAAATGAAGCTCATTCTACTGTTGCACTCATTCTAAGTCACTCTGGATGAGTCAGCTTAATGCCTGAATGTAATACAAATGTATGTGTGTGTACCTGCTGGCCTGTATGTGTGTGTGTGTGTGTGTGTGTGTGTGTGTGTGGAGTGTACCTTCACATTTCTCCAGGATCTGCACCGTGTCTCCAATCTCCAGCGGGAGGCCGTGCTGGACAGTCCCTCGGAAACTGGCCAGCACTGGAACACAAAACAGAAACGACACACACACACACACACACACATCAGTCGAGTTTGAGTTTATTTACACAGAGGTAAAATGTAGCAAGGCGTAGAAGCAGAGCGAGGAATATGATTACAAATAAAACATACAAGATGCAATCAGTAATGTGTGTAGGTGAAAAGAGGCAACACTCTCACCACTTCTGCACACAGATATTCACACAAATACTACAACACATTCAACACGCTTACTATACAATCTGTTATACATACAGTATGTATTACCAGTTTCATTCTAAAACACTATTTTGAGACAAAAATGTGAAATTCCTGAATACCTGAGTCAATATGTGAAAAATAGAGATGATTCCATGCTCAATAATGTTGCCATTTTGGAGGCAAAGGTTTTGTAATAGCGAATAACTTAAACATTCCATTTTCATTTTTCATTTCATTGCAGGAATCATTTAATCTGAGTCGGTGTCACTGTTTTAGCCCCAATGGTAAAAATACCATTTTGGAACAAAACCCTTCAAACACTCTAATCATGAACAACTTCTTTCGAAAAAAATAAAAAAAACTTTCCTCTGGTAAAATACTATATTATGGATTGCTGAACTGCCAGCAACAATCATCCAAAACACCAAAAACAGGGCCTTTTGCTCCAATGCAACACCACCCGTTCAATACCAAACACACAGGGTCATAAATCATTTTATGATACAGCGATAGAATGAGCAGCCTGGTCTTTGGTTCACTTCAGGCTGTTTATTGTAGTGATTTGTTTGTAGTGTTCCCCGGTGAGAGACGAGCCTGTAGCTGACTTCAGAGAGACATTTAGGTGGTGTAACTAGTAACATAACACACTGAGCCTCTCCACCTCTTCCTGCTGCTAGAGAACCACCTCTCACTGAAACCATGTCTCTTTGATGAGAGCCGACATGTAGAGACGGTACATGGAGAGCTACAAGACCACAGCAGTAACACTTTATTGTGCTATCCTCTGGGGTCAAATATGCAGAAGTTGCTATTCTTCCACTTCTCAAATCAAATAAAAAAAAAGATGGAAGGGGATATGAGGAGGGAGAGAGAGAAACCCAGCAAGCATTTGACAGATGGAGACGTGCAGGACGAGTCCAAGTTAAACATGAACCAAAACAACCACAAGGTTTTCAGAATATGATATCATGGAATGGTAAAATTCCTTGTTAATACACCTTTGGAAACTGTTTTGAGCAGATATCACAAAGATGTTTTGGTCCAGCTTTCATAGTTATGGACAGCTGTGGCGCAATATTTACACAGGTTGTTTTTTTTTTATGTTAGTACAGGCTTAGCATATCAACATCTATTCAATATCAAAATGTTTGCTGGGAAGTGAAGGAGAGAGGAAAGAGGTATAAATATCAGAAGAGGAAGAGAGAGACAAAGAGAGGGAGAGGAGGGAGTGAGAGAAGAAAGAAAACAAGAGAAGAAAGCAAGCAAGTAAGAAAGAAAGTAAGAAAGAAAGAAAGAAAGAAAGAAAAAAGAAAGAAAGAAAGAAAGAATGAAAACAGGTAGAAAGGGAGGGACAGATCGGTGTTATCGGCCGACCAGCAGTGAGCAGCACTTTGTGTTGAGTGTCTAATAGCCATCAGCAGAGTGTCAGTTGACAGCTCTTCACCATCTGAAAACAACACTGGGCTCCACTGACTCGCTCACTGCAACCTGACACACACAGACACACACAGACACACACACACACACACACACACACACACACACGCTCACACAGACATCAACCCATGCACACAAACAACCAACCCATGCACGCACATATGGGTGCATAGACGCACATACAAATGCACAACACACACATACGCTGACACATGCACACACGCACACACACACACGCAGAGGTGCAGACATGAGCGCACACACAGAAACATGCATACACACACTTAATACACACAAAGTACGTAAAAAGTACTCAAACAACCACACACGCAAGCAGTCACAGACGAACACACACAAAGACACTCAAACACATACAGATACACATTCACACACACACACACACACACACAGTCAAGGACACAGACATGCTGGGATTAGGAGTGGCAACGTGTGTAACAAGAGTGCCTGCCATGCAGAACTGAGAGGGATCCCGGCTAAAGCGGTGTTAAAGTGTGTGCTAAAGCTCTCTGAACGTGTTTAGAGAGAATTTATTTCTCCTGGCCGCAGGGCATGTCCAGTGTACCTGAACACACCGTCCAAACACTATGGAGAGGGATTATATTTAATCCAGCACCACTTCAAAGACACAGAGACGTGCACCCAGAGACCCAGAGTGCACACACTGTGGACACACAGATACAGTTTTATGCGTACAGAGATTCATGTATACACACAGACATACACATACATACACAGACTGTACACACGACAGACACATTCACAAAGGCCTACTGTTGCACACATACAGACACAGACACACACACCCATAGGCTCAAATACACACACACACACACACACACGTTCATGCACCAGCACTCAGCACTCAGCAAATCTAATAACTCAAAAAAGATCAATTTGAGCTCGCTTCCTAATGGACTGAGCTACCATCAGGAGGAAATATCGGCCACAAATAAGAAGTTAACTGCCGACCATGTTTTCTCCTGGAAGACTACAACCCCGGAGAAGATTCAACTCAATTACCCATCAGCCCTCTCTCTCTCCTAGGTCGGCATGGAGATCAAGTCTGCAGATGAAATCAAAAAACCAGAACAGACAGTATCCACCAAGAGATTGTGTATTAGCTGTTAGTGTGTGTGTGTGTGTGTGTGTACATGTACGTGTGTGTGTGTGTGCATGTGTGTGCATGTGCATTAGCCTGTGTCCTTCTGCATTTCAAGTTGAAACTCTGCCAACTCCTTGTTATCCCTCAAGCTGCAAAAGCACAATCTTTACAAGGGATTTGTCACAAGAGCACATCTGACTTGGTAATTCATTCAAAGGCTAACCAATCGCAGACACACAAACACAAACACACACACACACACACACACACAGAAAAACCCAAAACGTGCCCACTTTGTAATTCATTCAAAGTCCAATCACACACACACACACACACACACACACACACACACACTATACACACACCATCACACCAGCATGCACAGAGGCAATCACAGCAAACACACACTTACACTCACAGAAAGTCAAAGTGTGCCCAATGCATGAATTATCCAAGTGACTTTCCCAGCTGCAGCGAACTAAATTATTCAGTTTCAAGTCGCCGCTTTTTTTTTTTTTCTTCCTCTGTGGTGAAATGAAAGCTTCCCTCCTGTCGATCCACAAGCCAGCTGCTGTCTGTCTGTCCCTCTCACTCTGACTGTCTGTCTGTCCGTCAACTGTCTAGCATGGCTAACCGCCACGCCATGCGCTGACGAGACAGGAAAGGTGTTCACTCTTGGGGGGATTTGATTTTTTGCTGGTTTGTTCCGTTTGCTGGGATTGCAGGATGCGTCCTGTGTGTTACTCCAGAAAAGAGCGAAGAGAACAGCATGTACAAGTGGGGAGAAAGATGGCATTCATGGCCGCACGACCACACAGCTGCCGCAGAGAACGAAAACAGGCATAGCAGCAGAGTGAAAAGCCTATAAACGGACGATCGCGCACACACACACTTGCACATAACACCCGCACACACACACACACACACAAAAACACAAGTGAATGCCACTGGTGCATGAATATCCTAACACACAAATCGAAAAAAAGCAAACCCGATGATGCGCAGATATGACATGAACACACACACGCACACACACATACATAGATACACGCACATACACACATTGTCTCATTGTCCAACCATTGAACCTGTTACACCCAGTACAGGAGTTTTGTTTCCAGTTGGCCTACACTGAACATTGGTTCAGCCACCACAAGACAAACCCTGATCCTCTCCGACACACACACACACACACACACACACACCACTACACACACAAACACAGAGACACTCTCTGCGACACCCATCCAATGGGTTATAGCAAGGCCACTGCTATTCTTGACCAGACCATCATCCCTAAACTAGACATTACACAAAGATGGCAGCGAGGGAGAGCCGTGCACACATGGACAGACAGAGAGACAAAAAGAGAGACAATGACAGAGAGAGAAAGAGAGAGAGAGAGAGAGAATCAAGACAGCCAGAGAGACAAGACAAAACACACTGACAGAGAAACAGACAGACAAGAAGTAAATGGCGACCTGAAATAAACCCCACTGAGAGAGCAAGGGAGACAAAGGGATCAAGAGAGACAAACACACCGACAGAGAAACAGATAGAGAGGAGGAAGAGGTCTATGGCAAACTAAAATAAACTCTGCTGGGTCTCTGGTGGAGAGCTGGTGGTTTGACACTGATGCAGCGTGTCACTGTGTCTTCACGGGGCTAACATGGCAGCTCTCATCTCCGTCACAACTCTCCAGACCCTAACTTTGCGATTCTCAGCTCAAGTCAAGGGCATAGAGAGAGACGCCCAAAAAAACAAGGTTAAAAGGCCAATGTGCACTGAACTAGATATGAGGAACAGACCAACAGGCTTTGTTTTATTGACTGCCTATAGCAATTCTGACCACTAAACTGGAAGTATCATCTTTTATCAAGTACTCACTCCATTTGTTTTTTTGTTTTCTTTTATCTAGACTTTGATCATTATTTTGGGGTCCTTGGACAAAAATGATATAATCCATTTTTCTATGCAAAAACAGAAAATTGAGACTTTTTTTTTCTTTTCTTTTTTTACTTTCTGACATTTGTTTGACATCTGTTGGTATTGGATTTTGGTGCTGAGGATCACAATATTTTATTTTAGACTGCTATTGGTGCATATACATATACACTACCAGTAAAAAGTTTGGACATTTTAAAATAACAGTAAAGACATCAAAACTATGAAATAACACAAATGGAATTATGCAGTAACCAAAAATGTGTTAAACAAATCAAAACTATCTTATATTTTAGATTGTTTCAAGTAGCTGCCTTTTGCCTTGATAGAAGGGCAAAGGCTTTGGAAAGAAATTCATACATAGACACCAGCTTCACTATTTATATTTGTCTAAAAAACTCATTTCAAGCATTTAAGCATAAGCCTTTAGATCAAAATGTATTTAAGATAATGAAAAACACAATACAATCAATCAGGTGTGCCCAAACTTTTGACTGGTGTACTTAACCACCTTTTTAACTGATCACCCCTAAAGGAAGTGAGAGAAACTTCCGCTCCAGGGAGTGTCTTGATGTTATTTTGCCACCCAGACCTCTGAGCGAACACAGCTGCACTGAAACCAAGTAATCTACTCAGCCACAGAAGGCAACTGTGTCCACATGGGGATCTTGAACTCAGAGGTTACATTTAGATCAGGCTCTCTTTAATACGCTTTCACCTAGCCTTAATCCACTCGGACCGTATGTGTGTGTTTGCAAGTATGCAAGTGGGTACCGCTGAGTGAGTCGAGATCCCTAGAAAGCCTGCTGGCTCGGATTAGGCTTACATGTGTTTTAGGCTGCCACTTGGGAGTCAAGGCCTGTCAAACCACGTTACATTTGGTTTGCTCCCCTCTCTGTCTAAGCTCCTTACGAGAACGAGCACAGCCACGGGCCCCGAGTGGAGAGAACGCCACCGCTCCTCTTTCACAAACAGCCCGAGCTTTTTCAAAGGTAACGACCGAATGAGGCAGGTATAATGACGCTGATCAAAGCATGCCGTTATGTTGCTGCTAGACTCAATTTTAAGGTAAATTGCACCATGGAATTCACAGGAAGATAACAAGCCATGGGAAGCAACAAGAAGCAACTGATTTCTGTCTCAGCAACCTCTGCTTTCACCATCTTTTTGCACTGAATCACTTTGGCAAATTGAGTTCAAAGGGATTCGTAATGTGCTTTTTAACCTCATTAGCCTGACCCTTTTTTCTCCCTGATTAGTGATCCGACAATGATTCACACACGTAATCCACTCCCCTGCATTAATTATTCAACATGTACATCATTAATATGCTAATTCGGCAACACAGCAACGCGTGGTGCTCCACTGGCCTCCATTGCCGCCAAAATGTAAGGATCATGAATATTTAATTGAATTGAGTGTTGGAATCTATTCTAAAATACACACACACACACAGACACAGCGTTTCACATCTGCATATATGTATAAAGATTGTAAAATAATGAAGACAACGGGACAGGATGATTTTTTCTTTATAGAGGAGACAAAACAATTACACTAGCGATATCCAAAATGGGGAGGCAACACTTCTGCTTCCTTCTCCCTCCACCTCTTCCTACTCCTATCAACAAGTCGCACATTTGCGATCCTCACTCCACAGAATTCAAATTCAACCTCCGCAAAAATCCCTGTGCACTTCTTCATGCTGCACACTCTAGCACTGTCCCAAAGCAGGGCAGGATCCCAGCTCTGCACTCAAACCAGGAGGGTCCATTTAAGGTTCCTCCAAGGTTCATTCAAGGAGCAGCGAATAGAGCCATAACACTCCCCAGCATTGCCCTGCTACACACATGTCACTGCGACTCTCTTAACACGGGGGACACACTGCACTTACGGCTTTTAGATACAGTAAAGCCCTGGAGGGAAGCAATCTAAGTGTCTTTCTCATGAGTGTGTCTCAGTTGTGTGTGTATGTGTGTGTGTGTGTGTGCATACTTCTCATCAAAACGGCGCCAAACCAAAAGTGCCCTCTATTCTAGCATTGTGAATAAACATTCCAACGCAGACCAAAACTAGCTTAACTATGTTTTGCCTCGGCTAACTCGACTCGTTTGCCGTGTTCCAGCACCGAGGCTGCGTGCTTTAGCCGTGTCTTCCTGCGCGGGGGAGGGGAAAGGAGCTGAAACACACGCATTCATAACACCGCATCAAACATACTTGTTCCACCGCCTCACTGATGCAAGGCAGTGAGTTGGTGAATGTGGTCAACGACACACAAGGACTCACTCAGGGCCCTTGCACACCCTAACCGCTAAGACGTTTTTTATGCATACATGCAAGCACACAGATACGCACAAGCACACACACACACACACACACACGTGGCGAGAGAGCAGTGGAGGCACCTGACAGCTTCAGTGTCGAGCCGGAGACAGATTATAAAATCGGCGTGGGCACATCTCACTCGCAGAAAAGGTGATTTCTCGGGATGAGCTCAGAATTCTGGGAAGCGGCATCATGCATTTTAAAGCAGGGGGAATCAACAGGGGTCGGCAGCGGGGAGAAGAGAGGAGGCAGACGTCGGACCCGAGAAGGCCTTGAACGGGGCTCAGCTTGGCAGATAGGCGGACAAACATACACACACACACACACACACGTGCGCACACACACACACACACAGAGGTCTGATAGGCAGCGCAGACAAAAGCCACGCTGGCAGAATCACCCAGGAGGAACGGCTTTCATTTCACCTTCTCCATTGCCGGGCGCCAGCTTCCTTTCGCTGCCTTTGTGTGTGTGGAGATAGCAACCTTACCCCATCACAAAACCGCTCACCGGCAACAATAACCCTTCGCTCAAATCACAACGCCCCAGCAGCAGCTTTCAAAGCAGAGTTTGTGTGCAGAATGCTATTACTTCGTTTGAAACGGCTGCATGACACACAGCGCAGCTCGGAACTCAATATCACCTCAGTATCGCTTCAGTGTTTGCTAGGAACCTGAAAACCTGGACCATCCTGATGCATCACAGAACGCAGACCTGAGGCAGTGAAAGGTTTTAGGTTTGGGTATAGATTGGAAAGAAAGGAGGAAATAAAGCAGTGCAGGAGAGACAGAAATCCCAAGGGAGTGTGTGTGTGTGTGTGTGTTGTACGTGTCGAACGTATGTCAATTAACGTGTTTTTCTTTGTGCAATCATCCTTTTATTATGAGTACAAGTGCATCTGTTGTAGTCTGTGTATGCATTCATGTGCGTGGGTGTATGTGTGTGTGTGTGTGTGTGTGTGTGTGTGTGTGTGTTCCTCCCCTCCTATATGGAGACCCCAGAGAGCTGCTTGCCATTTTGCTTATTAAAAGAGTAGGTGTCTGTACAACACACCTTGGAAACACAGGCACACACAGGCACACAGGCACACACACACACACACACACACACAATTAGACAATTTACTTGCAAAAATGCACAGCTCTCCCCTGGCCTCTTCTCAAACAGAGCGGCATGAACAACGCCTCAGCATTTTTTTGTACAATTCCCTGTCAGCCCCAGACTCCTATCACAAACATCTCTACACAGTCCAAAGGGCACATCTCTCTCTCTCTCTCTCTCTCTCTCTCTCTCTCTCTCCCTCTGTCTCTTTTCTCCTCCTCTCTTTCTATTTTCTCTCCCTTTCCTCCTCTCTCTGCCTCTCTGTCAGTCTCATTGTTCTGCTATCTTTCTCTGTCCTTCCTTCACCCTCATCTCTCTCTCTCTCTCTCTCTCTCTCTCTCACACACACACACACACACACATACACAGGCATCAGCAGAGCAGATGCCCTTTTACACAACATAAAAACAAAAAGCAAAAAACGCAGAAACATTTTTTTTTCATTAGCATGGTCACGGGTTACCGTCACATCAGCTGGCTTAGTCATTTTCTGCTCGCCCAGTCAGAAGGTGTTGGAAAACAAGAGGGCAACAAAAGCAACAGTCAGCCTGGCAGACTGGCTGGCTGGGTGGCTGAGGCAGGAGAAATCATAAATGACTCAGATTAAATCGAAATATAGGTCAGCGCACCAAAGCCACACAGCCTCACCTCATTCCCAGACACTAATCTGACTGTGTGTGTGTGTGTGTGTGTGTGTGTGTGTGTGTTAGAGCTAGCTAAGTGCATGCATTAGATCACCCACACTGAGCTAGCCCACTAATGCCAAAGGTGAGATGAGAAGAGATGAGATGTTTTTTTTATAAACCCCTCGGGGGGTTTTATCTCACCTGCATAAATATAGCATTTTTTCCCTCTCTTCTGTATTATCTCTCATTAGATTTTTTTTTACTGTGTTGTTTATTTATTTATTTCTTCACTGGGCAAACTAAATGAACTTAACTTAAGGGCGCTTTCTCACCTAAAATGTCCACTTCCATGCAAAACAGTAAGAGGTTGACACATCGCCTCAGTTTTGTCCAACTCACCTTCACACTTTGAACACAAAACTCACATGGTTCAAAAAGGCTTTCCAAAAAGCATGAAGGTAACACAAAAAAAGCAAAGCAAAAAAAAAACAACTAATCGCAATTGCCACCTAGCCTACATCAAGAAATCATGAATCCATTCTTGATCATTTTATCACCAGATATTTAGAAAACCTCAGTGTTTTATGCACTTTCTCGAGTAACTAAAAGTTGTGCTCTTCAGCCCATATGACAACAAGGCGTCTCACTTCTTTGTGGGTACAGTCCGCTGTCACTCATGAGATGCATGATGCTAGCTTCACCAGCCACCAAATGGAAAAAGACATTGGTTGTCTTCAACCAAGGGAAGGCAAAGTAATTGGTACGCTTGAATGGTGTTCTCATGAGAAACTAATGGCCTGAGACCACTTCTCTCTGGCGGACAAAAGGATGGCTGTTTGGTCAGCACCAGAATGCAATCGTGGTGTTTTTATTTCCTCAAATGAACTGAGCTAAGGGGGGTAAATACTCCAGAGTTCGCTTCAACTGTACCAGACAAGTCAAGCACACTGAGGTATGCTGCATATTCAGACTATTTTGTGGTCACTGAACTCTCTGACGAAGAACATGACACCACACTTACAAATGAAAGCATCTATTTTCTGTATATCACACAATCTGTTCTAACACTTCAGATGCAAACGCCGGGAGCTGCAGGTTTAGAAAGTGTTGATTTTCAGCGGCAATAGGAGTCACACCGATGCCTACACATCCTCCCACCCTGCAGAGAGAAAGAGGAGAGAGGAAGAGGAGAGAGGGAGGGGAAAGGGAGAGGAGGGAGAGTGGATGAAAAATGCAGAGGGAGAGGAGAGAAAATGAAGGGTGGGTGTGGCTGATGAGAGCAATAGAACAAAAAGATTAAGGGAGGGAAAGAGAACAAGAGAGTGATGGAGGGAGAGGAGGGACGGATGAGGTGAAGAAGTAGAAAGAGAAGTTTGCAAGTCCCACTAACAGATGTAGCTGAAAAGGAAGAGAGAG